>NC_056432.1:66125920-66135920 GCF_018296145.1 Oncorhynchus tshawytscha
CAAGATGCAGCGTGGGGTAGGTTACTCATATTCTTTAATGATAACCAGAAGAAAAAGAAAGCGCAAACCAACGAAACGTACAGCCTTATAGGACTCAACAGCAACAATACAAGGACAAGATCCCACAACATATGATTCCCGATCAGAGACAACGATAGACAGCTGCCTCTGATATAGAACCACACTCGGCCAAACACAAAGAAATACAACACATAGAATTCCCTCACAAATCACACCCTGACCAAAACAAATAGAGACATAAAAAGGCTCTCTAAGGTCAGGGCGTGACAACCTGTTTCTAAGTTTGTGGCTCCTCGTCCTGCCTGAGTTATCCTAATAGCTCTACTATGTAAACCTCTCAAAGGACCTACACATACGTAAATACAGACATGAATAAGATAATATACAGTAACAAACTCTCTCAGTGCATTTGGACTCATGGTAACACATGATCAATATCCTCAAACGTTTTTCATATCGCTAGAAGAGGTTTGACTGGTTGACTGTGCATTCAGTTCTTTTGAATTAAAAGTCCTAATGGTATGTAAAGGGATTACTTTCTTTTTTTCTGTTAATATGTGGACTTTTGTGATCTACCAATGCCTATGTGTTGACTTAAGTTATATAAGGTGAGGGTGGATTTGTTCCTGTGCTTAAGGTGTTGATCATTAATCAAGCCTCCATTGACAACAAGCGGGCACTCAAGCCGTCGGGTTAGCATATTTTTAGGAGAGGAAATGGGCACAGACCAACCGCCTCCGCCTGCCTCTTTTTGACACCAGTAATTTCGCCCACTAGACTGTTTACACTTAGGGGCCTCCTCTCTGTCTCCTCTCTCTGGTGGATGAGGGGGACACTGCTGCTGACCGCAGAGGACAGACACACAGGCAGAGAGACAGAGAGACGGACAGAAGGACAGACGGTGAAACTTCAACGCCGACTCTCCTCTCTAACTGTATATTTCCCCTCATCCTCCAAGTCAATCCATTACGGCGGAACTCAGAGCGAACAGGCCGCATCATTAAGTTAATGATGGCCCTAATCAGACAGTGCTAGCCGCTCCACTGGAACAGCAGGCATGCCCTTGCCCCCAAGCCCAGCCAGGAAAACTAAACAAATCTAGAGTAAATTATTTCAGATATTGGATGTGTTGCCGCTGAGGACGGGAGCTTAGAAAGAGGTGGTAATTTCCCCATATTGTGATATTCCAAATCTGTCTGGTTTCAGAGGTGTTGTAAACATTCCCTTTAACAAGGCATGGAATGGTATGCTATATTTTTACACATGAAGTGGAGTTGGTCCCAAACCTCAAAGCCCAGCCCCAGAGAGGGGTACAGTGAGGTTCGGGGTGGGCTCTCCTAAGGGTAGTAGACATGGCTTACTGTAGTTGTGTGGAGAGAAGTGGTTACACTGTGGGAAAGGACAGCCATTAAACTGTCATGAAGTTGTCAGAGACCTCTGTTTTGCTCTCTCTCTCTCTTTCTCTCTTTCTCTTTCTCTCTCTCTTTCTCTCTCTCTCTCTCTCTCTCTCTCTCTCTCTCTCTCTCTCTCTCTCTCTCTCTAGCTCTCCCTCTCTCTCTCTCTCTAGCTCTCTCTCTCTCTTTCTCTCTCTTTCTCTCTGTCTCTCTCTCTCTCCCTCTCTCTCTCTCTCTCTCTCTAGCTCTCTCTCTCTCTTTCTCTCTCTTTCTCTCTGTCTCTCTCTCTCTCCCCTCTCTCTCTCTTTCTCTCTCTTTCTCTCTGTCTCTCTCTCTCTCCCTCTCTCTCTCTTTCTCTCTCTCTTTCTCTCTTTCTCTCTCTCTCTCTCTCTCTCTCTCTCTCTCTCTCTCTCTCTCTCTCTCTCTCTCTCTCTCTCTCTCTCTCTCTCTCTCTCTCTCTTTCTCTCTCTCTCTCTCTCTCTCTCTCTCTCTCCTCCCTCCCTCCCTCCCTCCCTCCCTCCCTCCCTCCCTCCCTCCCTCCCTCCCTCCCTCCCTCCCCCTCCCATATTGAACATCCTCAAGCTGTTTTGATAGGGGACCCTGATCTCCTACAACAGATCCAGAGTCCGTAGAGTGTTTCATCGTGAAGAATAAACATCTCAAGGTCTTTGCTCCATGAACTCCTTACTGGCTCTCAAACTGTTGCTGCCTCTTTTTGATTCCTCCTTTCCTTTGATGTGTTTGTTGTGCTGTTGGTTTTTCATTCATGTCTGAGGTGACAGGTTTAATTATCCTGAACGACACAGAGCTCTGATTGGCTGACCTACTGGGACATGAACCCAGGTTAGGGTTCGGTTAGGAGAATGTGTGTGTGTGTATGTGTGTGTGAGAGTCAAATCAAATCAAATTGTATTGGTCACATACACATGGTTAGCAGATGTAAATGCAAGTGTAGCGAAATGCTTGTGCTTCTAGTTCCGACAGTGCAGCAATATCTAACAAGTAATCTAACAATTCCCAACAACTACCTAACACACACAAATCTAAAGGGGTGAATGACATCGGTGACATCGGGTGACATCGGGTGGTGTAGGTGTCCTGGAGGGCAGGTAGTTTGCCCCCGGTTATGCGTTGTGCAGACTGTACCATCCTCTGGAGAGCCTTCCGGTTGAGCGCGGTGCAGTTGCTGTACCAGGCTGTGATACAGCCCGACAGGATGCTCTTGATTGTGCATCTCTAAACGTTTGTCAGGGTTTTGGGTGACAGGCCAAAATTCTTCAGCCTCCAGAGGTTGAAGAGGTACTGTTGCGACATCTTCACCACACTGTCTGTGTGGGTGGACCATTTCAGTTTGTCTATAATGTGTACGCCGAGGAACTTAAAACTTTCCACCTTCTCCACTGCTGTCCTTTCGATGTGGATAGGGGGGTGCTCCCTCTGTTGTTTCCTGAAGTCCGCAATCATCTCCTTTGCTTTGCTGACGTTGAGTGAGAGGTTGTTTTCCTGACATCACACTCAGAGTGCCCTCTCCTCCTCCCTGTAGGCTCTCGTCGTTGTTGTTGATCAAGCCCACTACTGTTGTGTAGTCTGCAAATTTGATGATTGGCCATGCAGTCGTGGGTGAACAGGGAGTACAGCAGAGGGCTGAGCACACACCCTTGTGGGACCCCAGTGGTGAGCGTCAGCGAAGTGGAGATGTTGTTTCCTACCTTCACCACCTGGGGGCGGCCAGAAAGTCCAGGACCCAGTTGCACAGAGAGGGATTGAGACCCAGGGCCTCTAGCTTGATGATGAGCTTGGAGGGTATTATGGTGTTGAATGCTAAGCTGTAGTCAATGAATAGCATTGTTACATAGGTATTATTTTTGTCCAGATGGGATAGGGCAGTGTGATGGCGATTGCGTCATCTGTGGACCTGTTGGGGCAGTATGCAAACTGAAGTGGGTCTAGGGTGGCTGGTAAGGTGGTGAGGTGTTTATATCTGTCGGCGCGACGCTTGGAGAAGCCCAGTGGCTGAACCAATTCCAACAAGAGCCATCTCTCTTCCGAGGAAGCCATGTTTCTGTGAAACAGAGAATGTTACAATCTCGGATGTCTCTCTGGAAGGCAACCCTTGCTCAAATTCCGTCTACCTTGTTGTCAAGAGACTGGAGATTGGCGAGTATTATACTCGGGACCAGAGAGAGATGTGCCGTTTTCAAAGCGTGACCAGAAGACCGCTCCGTCTGCCCCTTCTGTGTCACCGTTGTTTTCGGTCAGCTACTGGGATTAGATCCATTGTCCTGGATGGTGGTCTGAAGAGAGGATCTGCTTCGCGAAAGTCATATTCCTGGTCATAATGTTGGTAAGTTGACGTTGCTCTTATATCCAACAGTTCTTCCCGGCTGTATGTAATAAGACTTAAGATTTCCTGGGGTAACAATGTAAGAAATAATACATAAAACAAAAAAATACTGCATAGTTTCCTAAGAACGTGAAGCGAGGCGACCATCTCTGTCGGCACCATCTCAAGTCTGCATGTGTGTGGGACAGCCCAGCTGACTGAGAGGTATGTGTGTATGCATGCAAGAATCTGTGTCTTCATGCGTACGGGCATGCGTATGTGCACGCATACAGTATGCATATTATTCCATTCGCTGTTGATTAGATGCAGTGATGTGAGTGTGTGACAGGCTCATATGATCAAACGCTGTGGAGTGAAACCGTACAGGGCTGTGGAGTGAAACCGTACAGGGCTGTGGAGTGAAACCGTACAGGGAGCAGAGGGGAGAGCTGACTTGGCAGTCAGACTGGGTGAGAGAAGCCGTTCTCTCTGTGTGTGCCTGTCCAAGGCTAGCTGTAATACAGTCTGGATGCTGTGGTCACCTCCAAAGCCCAGACTTTCTGCTGTATTAATCACCGTCCACAAGGTCTGATTTCTTGGCCTGCTGCTCTGAGGTTCAGGCCTTGACACCTGACTCTCTTCTCTCTGTCTCCTGTTTGTCTCGTGCGTGTTAACAGGCTTTCACACTGTATGTGGTTTTATCAGATGTGTGTGTTTATGAGAGAGAGAGAGAGAGAGAGAGAAAGAGAGTGTGTGTACAGTATGGTATGATAAGGAGGTCATCCTCATGATTTGGGGTCGCCAGTCTGGACTGGGCATTTGGGCCACACATGGACACACAGTTCTCTGGGGTCTCTGACTCATATAGACGGGCAGTGTAGCAGAGGAAACACACCCTTCTTTGTCCTCACATTACACAGCATTCTCACGATTGTCTCTGAGTGTGAGTGTGTGGGTGCAGAGTCACCTGCTTTAAACAAAACCCTATCCCTCTGTTCAGAACATAACTGGCTCAGTTCCCCAAACCTTTTCAACCATTTTACAAACCCATGGGTAGTGAGAGAAAGTCTGAGAAACAAAAGCATCAGGTGGTCTTACTGCTTGGCTGTCAAACAGAGTTAGTAAAGCAGCCTGAAGTAAAAGAGAGAAAGTCCAGCCTGGTCATGAGTGGCCACAGAGGTAACGTTTCAGATGCACTTAGAGAGACAGGCCCCCAACTTCCCATCTAACCGTTTAACTTTTTACTGCCCCTCTCTTTACGGTCACCATGGGGCTCCAGCGACCAGGGACAACGATGAAGAGTGTGGTGTGTGTGTGTGTGTGGAACATGGGATTATGGAAGGGTGTGTGTCAGAGTTATTCAGTTGTGTCTTCCCATGTTGTGTCTGACAGACATGTGGATGCCATCACACAGCACCAGAAAACCACAGAGGAGGAGGAGGTGTAGAAGGAGATGGAGTGGTCAAAAACACGGCGACATACATTCAGAAAGTGTTCATACCCCTTGACTTATTCCACATTTTGTTGTGTTACAGCCTGAATTAGAAATGGATTAAACTGAGTTTATTTCTCACACAATACCCTCTTTACGATAGCAAATTTAAATTTACAACAAAAAAAATTACTTTTTCGTCTTTTGAGCTTCTAGTTATGAAATCTATGCAGCCACAAATAAACAGTGCAACCCAGGCTACCTAAGTATGATTCTCAATCAGAGACAACTAACGACACCTGCCTCTGATTGAGAACCATACTAGGCCGAACATAGAAATAGAAAACCATAGAAACAGAAAACATAGACTGCCCACCCCAACTCACGCCCTGACCATACTAAATAAAGACAAAACAAAGGAAAATAAAGGTCAGAACGTGACAGTCAGAGGACAAAAATCAGTTAACCACCTAACTGAGGAACTCAATTTAACCTTGCGCAATACCCTAGATGCAGTTGCACCCCTAAAAACAAAAAATATTTGTCATAAGAAACTAGCTCCCTGGTATACAGAAAAGGCCCGAGCTCTGAAGCAAGCTTCCTGAAAATTGGAACTGAAATGGCGCCACACCAAACTGGAAATCTTCCGACTAGCTTGGAAAGACAGCACCGTGCAGTATCGAAGAGCCCTCACTGCTGCTAGATCATCCTATTTTTCCAACTTAATTGAGGAAAATAAGAACAATCCTAAATTTATTTTTGATACTGTCGCAAAGCTAACTAAAAAGCAGCATTCCCCAAGAGAGGATGGCTTTCACTTCAGCAGTAATAAATTCATGAACTTCTTTGAGGAAAATATCATGATCATTCATTCATCATTCATCATTCATCATCATTGTCCTGAGTCTGCACAACTCTGTCAGGACCTAGGATCAAGAGAGACACTCAAGTGTTTTAGTACTATATCTCTTGACACAATGATGGAAATAATCATGGCCTCTAAACCTTCAAGCTGCATACTGGACCCTATTCCAACTAAACTACTGAAAGAGCTGCTTCCTGTGCTTGGCCCTCCTATGTTGAACATAATAAATGTCTCTCTATCCACCGGATGTGTACTAAACTCACTACAAGTGGCAGTAATAAAGCCTCTCTTGAAAAAGCCAAACCTTGACCCAGAAAATATAAAAAACTATCGGCCTATATCAAATCTTCCATTCCTCTCAAAAATGATAGAAAAAGCTGTTGCTTTTTTCTCTCTTTCTGTCTTTCTTTCTTTCTCTCTCTCGGAGGACCTCGGCCCTAGGACCATGCCTCAGGACTACCTGGCATGATGACTCCTTGCTGTCCCCAGTCCACCTGGCCGTGCTGCTGCTCCAGTTTCAACTGTTCTGCCTGCGACTATGGAACCCAGACCTGTTCACTGAACGTGCTACCTGTCCCAGACCTGCTGTTTTCAACTCTCTAGAGACAGCAGAAGCGGTATAGATACTCTTAATGATCGGCTATGAAAAGCCAACTGACATTTACTCCTGAGGTGCTGACTTGCTGCACCCTCGACAACTACTGTGATTATTATTATTTGACCATGCTGGTCATTTATGAACATTAGAACATCTTGGCCATGTTCTGTTATAATCTCCACCCGGTACAGCCAGAAGAGGACTGGCCACCCCTCATAGCCTGGTTCCTCTCTAGGTTTCTTTCTAGGTTTTGGCCTTTCTAGGGAGTTGTTCCTAGGCACTGTGCTTCTACACCTGCATTGCTTGCTGTTTGGGGTTTTAGGCTGGGTTTCTGTACAGCACTTTGAGATATCAGCTGATGTAAGAAGGGCTATATAAATACATTTGATTTGATTTGATTAATCATATTCATATGTTTTTCAACATTTTTGCAAATGTATTGAAAATTAAATACAGAAATATCTCATTTACATAAGTCTTTAGAGTCAATGCATTGTCCTACTGAAAGATACATTTGTCTTCCAGTGTCTGATGGAAAGCAGATTGAACCAAGTTTTCCTCTAGGATTTTGCCTGTGCTTAAACTATAATCAGTTATTTTTATCCTAAAACAACTCCCTAGTTCTTGCTAATGTCAAGCTATAACATGATGCAGCTACCATGATTGAAAATATGAAGAGTGGTACTCAGTGATGTGTTGTGTTTTTGCCCAAAACATAACACTTTGTATTCAGTGTTATTGCAAACAGGATACATGTTTTGGAATATTTTTTATAAGCCTCCTTATTTTCAATCTGTCATTTAGGTTTGTAATTGTGGAATAACTACAATGTTGTTGATCCTTCCTCAGTTCTCCTATGACAGCCATTAAACTCTGTAACTGTTTTAATGTCACCATTGGCCCTGAGCTGTTTCCTTCCTCTTCAGCAACTGAGGTAGGAAGGACGCCAGTACATTTGTAGTGACTGGATTTTGATATTGATACACTATCCAAAGTGTAATTAATAACTTCACCATTGTCACATTGTATAAATGATTGGAGACAGGCACAGGAATTCATAGTAGGTGGGTTTAATACTCCAAAATATACAACATGCCATGAAAAGGCACGGGGACGAAGCCCAAAACACACACGTCTACAAAAACACAGGGATGTAACCCAAACAACAGAACGAGGGTAAACCTCTAATACACAGGACGAGAGGACAGCAGTACCGGGGTAATCTGTGACAACCATGCTCATCGGGATATTCAATGTCTGCTTTTTTTTACCAATAGGTGCCTTTCTATGTGAGGCATTGGAAAACCTCCCTGGTCTTTCTGGTTGAATCTATGTTTGAAATTCACTGCTCGACTGAGGGATGTTACAGATCATTTTGTGGGGGGGATGAGGTAGTCATTCAAAAATCATGTTAAACACTATTATTGTACACATAGTGAGTCTATGCATCTTATGATGTGACTTGTTAAACTCAGGTTTATTTACCCCTTAACTTAGTCTTGCCATAACAAAGGAGTTGAATACTTATTGACTCCAGACATTTCAGATTTTCATTTTCAGCATTTCTAAAAACAAAAGTCCATTATGGGGCATTGTGTGTTGGCCAATGACACTCAATCTCAATGTAATACATTTTAAATTCTGGCTTTTACACAACAAAATGTAGAAAAAGTCAGGGGGTGTAAATTCTTTCTGAAGGCACTTTACATAACCAACATTTTTGGTTGGATTTTACCTTTCAAGAAAGCAATTCCATTTGATTTGTTTGATTTGTTTATGCAATTGGAATAACGGAATTAGTAGCAGAATTCACTGGTGGAGCCCAACCTCTTGTGGTGCACTGAAACACCTGGAGATAAGTCCTCATTCTCTCCAAATATACACTGAGTGTATAAAACATTAGGAACACCTTTCTAATATTTATTTGCACCCCCCTTTTCCCTCAGAACTGCACCAATACAAGGTGTCAAAAGCGTTCCACAGGGATGCTGGCCCATGTTGACTCCAACGCTTCCCACAGTTGTGTCAATTTGGCTGGATGTCCTTTGGGTGGTGGACCATTCTTGATGCACACGGGAAACTGTTGAGCGTGAACAACCCAGCAACATTGAAGTTCTTGACACACTCCAAGCGGTGTGCCTGGCTCCTACTACCATACCACCTGCATCTACTACCAGAGGCACTTACATCTTTTGTCTTGCCCATTCACCCTCTGAAAAGCACACATACACAATCCATGTCTCAGTTGTCTCAAGGCTTAAAAAATATTCTTTAACCTGTCTCCTCCCCTTCATCTACGCCGATTGAAGTGGATGTAATAGGTGACATCAATAAGGGATCATAGCTTTCACCTGGATTCACCTGGTCAGTCTATGTCATGGAAAGACAGGTTGTTCCTAATGTTTGGTCACTCAGTGTAGATACAGACAGCTGACTGTAGCCAGACTCTCAGACAGCACATCCTTCCTCAGCAGTTTGACTGTATCATAAAGAATTACAGCCGGGTCCAAGGGGAATGTGTACACTTTGCTGTAAACTTTTATATGCCCCAGTGTGTGAAGCTCCAGGGACCAGCCATGCCTCATACAGCCCCATCTGGCTCAAACCATATGGGCAGCCATCTTGGAAATAAAATGTTTGTTTGACTTTTGACCCCTCCGGCCTCCTTGCCGACTGTCTTTTTTCACTAGACTTGTTCCCAGGAATGAAAATAGTGAAATGATTTAATAGAAATTGTCAAGTTTAAGGGCTAATGCATTTAAGGGAACTGTAAATGAATCAGAGCTGGATTCCTTTTGTATGCGCGGGCCAGAGTGGCATTGAGAAACCACTGTGAAAACAGATGTACAGATATGCTGCTCTGGTGCTGGGGTCCTCTGTAAGACTATGGTGGGTGTGAATGTGTGTATGTGTTCATGCACATGCATGTGTGAGTGGGCTTCTGTGTGAATTGAAACTGTAGTATGTGTGTGTGTGTGTGTGTGTGTGTGTGTGTGTGTGTGTGTGTGTGTGTGTGTGTGTGTGTGTGTGTGTGTGTGTGTGTGTGTGTTGTGTGTGTGTGTGTGTTTGTGTGTGTGTGTGTGTGTGTGTGTGTGTGTGTGTGTGTGTGTGTGTGTGTGATTTTAGCTGTGGGTTGGCAGTGCCACCATAATGATCCTGATTCCATCCCCGTAGGACAGCCTGTCTGTACTGTCATTACGCCCCTGTCTCTGTCACGTTCTGACCTTTATTTCCTTTGTTTTGTATTTAGTTAGTATGGTCAGGGCGTGAGTTGGGTGGGCAGTCTATGTTTGATTTTCTATGATTTGGGGATTTCTATGTTTCGGCCTAGTATGGTTCTCAATCAGAGGCAGGTGTCATTAGTTGT
>NC_056432.1:66140920-66168420 GCF_018296145.1 Oncorhynchus tshawytscha
ATGATCTTGGTTCGTTGGTCCTAAACACACAGACATACACACACACACATACTTACAAACACACACATTGCACGCTGCAAAAATATGTGCACATACACACACTTCCAGACACTAAACATCCTGCTGTGGCTGACAGTAACTCTTCATGTGTACAAACAGATGTCTGGACTAGGCAGGACGGGGCTGAGGAGAGGCACACCTGCACAGGTCAGCAAGTTCAGTCAACTCTGAGACAGGCCATTGGCCACACACACACACACACACACACACACACACACACACACACACACACACACACACACACCCATGCAGATACACGTACGCTCGTACGGACATACACACTCACACACATCTCTCTCTCTAAACACATGAAGCTATCCCAGTCTATTAATAGAGGTAGGCAGTCCTTAACAAAGGCCAGATAAAGAGAAATAAACAGTGAAGATGAAGTCCTCTGTCAGGGATGAGCCCCATCTGGACACCCATGCAGCATTAAGGAGGAAGATATCAGTGTGTGTGTGTCCGCACATTTGTGTGTGTGCATGTTTGTGTGAGTGAATGTGTGTGTGTGTGTGTGTCCGCACATTTGTGTGTGTGCATGCGCATGTTTGTGTGAGTGAATGTGTGTGTGTGTCTGTGTGTGTGTGTGTGTGTCTGCACATTTGTGTGTGTGCATGCGCATGTTTGTGTGAGTCAATGTGTGTGTGTGTCCGTGTCCGCACATTTGTGTGTGTGCATGCGCATGTTTGTGTGAGTGAATGTGTGTGTGTGTGTCTGTGTGTGTGTGTGTCTGCACATTTGTGTGTGTGCATGCGCATGTTTGTGTGAGTGAATGTGTGTGTGTGTCTGTGTCTGTATGTGTGTGTCCGTGTCCGCACATTTTTGTGTGTGCATGCATATGTTTCTGTGAGTGAATGTGCGCGTGTGTGTCTGTGTGTGTCTGTGTGTGTGTGTGTGTGTGTGTGCTCCTCCCAGTTTAAGCGCATTCATCAGTAAACCTCTGTCATAACACTGGGCTGTTTGGAATTCAGTGGTGCAGACCAAGATGTACTCTCTTAGACTACTGCTCCACTTTACTGGATGTTCTTTACTGAATGTGTGTGTGTGTGTGTGTGTGTGTGTGTGTGTCATTGACTCACACAGTAGCTGTTTTAGTATGTGCAAATTATTCCAGTGTTTAAAAGGCCCTGGGAATGTGATTTTCCTTGGTATCCCCAAGTTCACATGTATGTGGGATACTCCACAACGTGGCTTGTGCCACGGTTCTATACTGGTTAAGCAGTGCCACGGTTCTATACTGGTTAAGCAGTGCCATAGTTCTATACTGGTTAAGCAGTGCCACGGTTCTATACTGGTTAAGCAGTGCCATAGTTCTATACTGGTTAAGGTTTAGGGGGAAAGATGTAGCGTACAAGGTCTCCCTTGGAGAGAGATAAGAGTCATTCATTCTGAAGGGAGAGAGGGAGGAAAGGATGGAAAGGGGAGAGGGAGGTACTGTAGGGAGGGGGCGGGAGTGCTTGGTGTTTGGGCATGGTTGACTAGTGATAAGGTGTGGGAGTAAAGTGTAAGGTTGGGTTTGTGTAAAGGTTACAGTCCAGTAATTGTATTGTTGTGTTGAGGCAGGTTCCTGGACTGACTGGGAGAGCAGGAAGTCCACTACATGGTGAAGGTCGATACACACATTAATAATCTCCCTAAGGTCATAAAGCACCTGTCCCCAGGGTGTGTGTGTATTTGTGTGTGTGTGTGTGTGTGTGTGTGTGTTTGTGTGTGTGTGTTTGTGTGTGCACATGTATGCATCATGGTTTTAAATAAGCGGTTTTAGTGAAGCCCATGACTTCTTTAGTATGCAATTTGTGCTTGTGTGTCTTCCTTGATAAACATGTTTGATTTGAATTAGCACTCTGCCTAAAGTAAGTGTCCAGCTGTCCCCACATGTTAAAGATGATGGATCTCTCTACTGTTTGGATGTATATGTCACCGGGCTAGAGCAGCTGTTGGTGCTGCATGAATGACCATTCAGATGTACTGATCTAGTCATTTACAGAATAATCTCAATTATGGCTCACATCTTTTGTTTGGTCTTAGCTATCTTCATTATGGTTACTGTCAAATGTAATTCTACGTTCCATTTCATTTCTAAAGTGAATGTGAAGTAAACTAGATTTACCCTACCTATGCCTGAAAAGCATGTTCCCTTTTCTCTGTATTTTACCTACCAAAGAAAGTAAACGTTTGCCATGTTCAAATTCAGAATTATCACAATTATTTAGTTGCAATCAATACTTTGATGAACAATATCATTTTCAGTGATTTTCTGACTGTGGTGCACTGCAGATATCACCCAGAAGCCTAAGTCAGTGTTGACCCTCATGTAGCTCCTGTGGAAGCCAATGGAACACACACACACACTCCATAATTTGGCGGGTCCAGTGTAAACAACGACGGAAGGATTTTATTTTTCTCCGTCTCTCTAGTGTTCTGTAAAACTTCTACACTCTTCCTCACCCATCCCTTTATTCTCTCCCTTTTTCAGCGAGTGAGAAATGCAACATTTCAAAAATTGCTTGCTATCCCGTTTTCTGGTCATCCCATCACCTCGGAATAACAGATCATGAATAGACCATGAATAGATCATGAATAGATGTCAACAGGTTTTATAGGGAGAGCCAACTGCTCTCTAAAGCTGTCTATCCTCCCACACCCACTATCCTCTCTACCCCTGATCCAAAGGGCTGAATTTATTGGCAACGTCGCAGCTCAAATTAATTGCATGGACACTACACATATTTACAACAAAGTTCAGGTTTGCTGCCTCCGAGTCTTTTTTTTACCCAGACAAGTTAAGTTCATCATCATAAGGAGTGCTGCCTCAGTTCTGTTTGGGTAACGCAGACGTATTTATCAAGCTTAATGGCTCCAGGCATGGACTTGATGTGATACTTCTGAAAATGTACTTGTGTTTTTCAGGTCATCCCCTTTTTCAAAAAATCTGGTGAAATGCTTTGTATTTATTACTGTGATAATGAATATTACAAAATGATAATTCATGATTATGATAATGGAGTTTCCTCATAAGGGTTTCCTTTATTGTAATTAATTAAAACAACCAACATTAATCACGAAAACATTAGAAAATAAGTAAATTAATGAGTGTGGTCATTAGTTTCATAAATAACATTGGTATCGAAGTTTAAATGGTACCAAACTAATGATCTGTTTATACCTGTGTTAACAAGCCACAGGATCAAGTTAACATTTTTGAGATGTATTTATTTCTCTGGCATAAATACATTTTATTTGATGGGTGATAGAAGTGCCTGTTTCTACACTATCCTTCCGATGAGGGGAGTACCCATTCTCTGACCTGTAACACTGTGTAAGGCATTTAACCCCTTGTCTCAGAACCTCATTTTACTCTCATCTCTATGGCTTTGTAAACATGACAGTGGGTTGGCATTGTGCTCCACCATCTAACCACCTGCGTGTGCCATCTAATGATAGGGTATCTTTATGCATATGACCGTGAGGACATAGTGTGGTCAGACACCTGATACCTTTAATCATCCTGTCATTGTCTCCAAAGTGGCGTAGCTTTATTTAGCCGTATAGCTACAGGTAATTGCTACCTCACTAGCTTAATTATGATCAGAGGGTTTTCTCATTTAAACAATATTCTGAAAAGCAAAACACATTGCGAAAGAGATTAACAAAACAACAGAAATCAAAGAAAAGAAAGAAATAGAAAGAGAAACAAAGAACATGTGCACTCTGCCCGGAAACCTCAGGTTCTGCATCCCATAAGTTGTGTTTTTTCCTCTGTACGGGCCGAACCTCAGCCTGAGCTTGGCAGCGTAGTCGGCGGACATTTTTCTCTGTCAGGCAGCAGGAGTCGGCACAGCGGAGCCAGCTGCCGGGGCTCAGCCCGGCCTCTAATTAAAACAGTGGAAAATGAGATAACTCCACAGATCCATCATGGCCGCCGCTGGCCGTCAGAGCGCTCGGGGGCTGCCACCCACCCACTGTTTACACCAGTGCGACTCAGCCCCTCAGCTCCCCGGGTGTTTTTAGAGTCCCGGCCTGATTTCTCTAATGGGTCGAGAGGTTTTTCACCTCGCCCCACCCTTTTATCGCCCCTCTCCCCCTTCCATACTCCTTCCCCCTCCTTTGAGTGTTCCTGATGAGGTTGACAGAAGTGTGGGGTGGCAGGGTTCCCCCCTCTCTCGTTTCCCACCCACTCCGCCTCGTTAGGCCTTCATTTATTAGGCTCTAATGGAAGCTGGGAGTGCTGTGATGTCATGTGCTGGCACAAAGAGAGAACAGTTTCTCTCTCTATCTCACCCGCTTTCCTTCGCTCTCTCTCCATCTCCTCTTTCTGACCCTCCTATTCTCTCACTCCGACTCCCTCTCTCTCTTTCGTCTCTGACATGAGCACCTCCATCTGGTGGTTGTTGGAGGTGGGTTGAAGGCCAGCTGTTCACAAAGACACTACAGAGAAGGGGAAGTGGAGTGAGTATAGGGGTACAAACATCTCATTGACGTAGATTCATTGTGTGCAGTGCGTGTCTCCCATAGCCCTCCAGCAAGGTCGGGCTGATGGAGGAGGATGTTGGAGGATGTTGGTCTCCAACATACCGTGGTCAGCCCACCGTTTATGGGCAGAGGTTTGGAGCGTGCTCTGCACCCCTCACAACGGCCTGATATTTTGACAGCTGCCATTTAAAACAGAATAAAATGGCAGCGATTAAAATCAGAGAATAGCTGTGTTCTTTCTTGGTGAATAATGGCAGAGTGTTAGCAGAGATCCCTGGGTTTCTCATGCCAGGTTCACTAATGATCATAAGGCCTGATCCACAGCCAGCCAACACATAGGAGAGGAATTCAGCTGCTACATCTGGCTTACTGTGAGCGGCCCAGAACACATGCAGAGGCTGCAGACTGGATAGAATACAGTAGCATATTTCTTTACAATAGAGAGAGAAACCCTATCATCATCTACAGCAGTGCAGTAGATAAGCTACAGCACCCCCCAGAGAGAAGGACCTTACAGTAGTGCAGTAACCCTTCAGAAGTCACAGTATCACTACAGTGAGGGAGCTTACAGTCATACAGTGGTGTAGCCATGGGGAACACCATTAACCTCTCCCCAGGCCAGAGCTCACAGAGCTGGGGTCTCTCTTTCCCACTGTGGGGGGCCTGACCTGGAGGTCCTCTGTCTCTCCACATGGAGCTGTCCTCATGTAAACATACTGAGGATTATCACCCCCCTCCCCTCCCCAACACCCCCCTCTAGCCTGATATGGTACAGACAAGTAGAGTGACTGCCCAGAACGGAATATCATACGCCAGGTCATCTGTGCTCACATAGGGCTGCATTTCAAGACTGTTACCTGGCTTCCTCTACATTCTAGATATATATTACATGATTTCTATGTTTATGAGAATACACTTTCCCACCCCTCAGATGACACATGACCAAAAGACACCTTTATGCCTTGAGCACTAACTAGATGAAGTGGGATTAAAGAGGGTGTCAAACCCCAGCTCCAGTCCCAATAACAGGACCTCTCCGGAGTGTTACACAGGGGCCACACACTGACACAACTGATGGGGTTTAGAAAACACAAACACAATCCCTCATTGATGGGGCCTCATTGATCAGAATCCACCAGTGTCTGTCTTGTAACTCAATCACTATGTTTCCTCCAACTCCAGAGGCCTGCATGGTGCATTGAAGCAGGGCATCAGTGTATCGGCCTGCATGGTGCAGTGAAGCAGGGCATCAGTGTATCGGCCTGCATGGTGCATTGAAGCAGGGCATCAGTGTATCGGCCTGCATGGTGCAGTGAAGCAGGGCATCAGTGTATCGGCCTGCATGGTGCAGTGAAGCAGGGCATCAGTGTATCGGCCTGCATGGTGCAGTGAAGCAGGGCATCAGTGTATCGGCCTGCATGGTGCATTGAAGCAGGGCATCAGTGTATCGGCCTGCATGGTGCAGTGAAGCAGGGCATCAGTGTATCGGCCTGCTGACAGTGTACAATTTAGAAATCAAGTGGGGATCATTACACCGCCACCCTCTCGGCTCCCTCCATACCTAACACTCAGTCAGACGTCAACACATCTTCAATTACTCTACAATTAGCCCAATGGGCCTCATTGTGGGGCTGCCGCACTGTGTGGCTTTCTCTAAAAGAGGGCTCACTCGATTGGGCTTTTGATTTCTCCGAGATGACAAGTCATCCATCAAAGTGAGCACTCCTCCCCCTCCTTCTTCTGGCTCTCACTCCATCACTGTGCTTTCTCTTTATCTTTCTCTTTCTACTTTCCTCATCACTCTCTCCCTCTCATTTGCTTTTTCTCTTACTTGCTCTCCCTCACTCTCCCTTTCTCTCCTCACTTTCTCCCTTTCTCACTCTCCTCTCTCTCTCTCTCTCACTCGTTCTCTCTCTCTCTCTCTCACTCGTTCTCTCTCTCTCTCTCTCTCTCTCTCTCTCTCTCTCTCTCTCTCTCTCTCTCTCCCTCCTCCTCCTGTCAGTCTCAGTCAGGATGAATAAAGGTCAGTGTGAGAGTGGGAGAGTAAAGGAGGAGGAGAGTAAATAGAGGAGAGAGATCAAGAGCGTTTCACACCAGGCATAAATATTTGTAAGAATGTGGCTGGAACACGTGGAACACACATGAAGCTAAGAGGGCTGAGGCTACTGCCACAATAACAATGTTTTACACACACACACACACACACACACACACACACACACACACACACACACACACACACACACACACACAGGCATGAGTGAAAGCACACATGACCGCAAGCACACACACACACACACACTTACACACACACACGGGCATGAGTGAAAGCATACTCGCACACACGCACACATATACACACCAACATAATATTGTAGTAATACAGTATAATGACAAAGCTATTGTCTGACACCACCACCTCTAATTCTTCTTTCATTCATTTTCCTCAGAGATAAAAGTCTGTCTGAAAATAGACTGGTGTAAGTCTGGTATATACAGCGAGTGCTGTCCAGTGGGAAATGTGTTTTTAATGAAACCTTTCTGCTCAGAGAACCTTTGAAGGGAAGAAGAGAAACATTTCCCTGTAATGTCTCAGAGAGAGCTGAGACTGAAGTGTGTGTTTTTGTAAAGTTGTTTAAACATGGCTGCATTAACACAATGAAGCACTCAGCCTTGCTAAGAGGAACGTTCAAAATCCTCTCCACCTGTTCTAACCTCTGGAGAAATAAGTGTTGTTTCTTTAGAGTCCAGAGGACGATCAGGACTGGGTCCAGACATTTACAAAATCTAGGTTTAATCATTTAAAAAAGAATGGAACAAATTTTGACCATTAACTTGTTGCAAAATAATAAATTGGCAAATTGCAAGTTACCTTGACTCGAATAAAAAAGTTAAGCACCTCAAACACGGGGCAAAACCCGCATGAACTCACATGTCTGTGTATGTTAGCTTTAGTAACAGCATGTTATGAAGCAGCTCACCTGAATGAGAAGACCGTAAACATCCTCAAAGGGCCAGCTTACCAATCGCTGCAGCTGTACACAGCCCATCTGTAAATAGCCCATCCAACCAACCAACCAACAACCTCATCCCCATATTTGTTTTTGTTTTTCTGCTCTTTTGGACACCAGTATTTCTACTTGCACATCCTCATCTGCACATATTTCACTCCAGTGTAAATTTCTAAATTGTAATTACTTCACTACTATTGGCCTATTTATTGCCTTACCTCCTTACTTCATTTGCACTCACTGTATACAGATTTTTCTGTTGTGTTATTAACTGTACATTTGTTTATTCCATGTGTAACTGTGTTGTTGTTTTTGTCGTACTGATTTGCTTTATCTTGGCCAGGTCGCAATTGTAAATGAGAACCTACCTGGTTAAATAAAGGTGAAATATATATATATATTTTCAAATCATCCTACCTCATACTTTCGGGTCCTATTATGTCATCAGATTCTCTCTATCTGAGGTATATAAAAAAAAAACGAATCAAATCAAATCAAATCAAAATTTATTTGTCACATACACATGGTAAGCAGATGTTAATGCGAGTGTAGCGAAATGCTTGTGCTTCTAGTTCCGACAATGCAGTAATAACCAACGAGTAATCTAGCTAACAATTCCAAAACTACTACCTTATACACACAAGTGTAAAGGGATAAAGAATATGTACATAAAGATATATGAATGAGTGATGGTACAGAGTGGCATAGACAAGATGCAGTAGATGGTATAACAAGTGGCAGGTTCATCTGATAAATCCATTGACTTTGCCTCACATATTCAACATTTTACAAAAATGTAAAATGCTTAATAATTTGCAGGACAATACCATGTTAGATGATTTGGGATGTTCCAGTATTACACTTTCTCACTGTGACAGTGCTCCTACTTGAAGACATGTTCAAGAGGCAGTCCTCGGCTTCTGTCATCAGCTCTCTTGTTCAGTCAGAGTGTCAGGCTGATTGAGGATGAAACACAGCAGGTCACTATCACCTGGTCTCAGTCCCTCTCCTCTCCTCTCCTCTCCTCTCCTCTCCTCTCCTCTCCTCTCCTCTCCTCTCCTCTCCTCTCCTCTCCTCTCCTCTCCTCTCCTCTCCTCTCCTCTCCTCTCCTCTCCTCTCCTCTCCTCTCCTCTCCTCTCCTCTCCTCTCTAATCAGTGGGTGTCACTCCTGCTATATCTCTAATCTCACTCTATTCCATCCCAACAGTCATTACCTCTGACCAGAGCCACCTCATAAGATTAGGGTGTTAATTTGCGCCTGAGTGGTGCAGCGGTTCCCAGGCACTGCATCTCAGTCACTACAGTCCTTGGTTCGAATCCAGGCTGTATCACATTGGGAGTTGGGAGTCCTATAGGTCAGAGCATAATTGACCCAGCGTCGTCTGGGTTTGGTCGGGGTAGGTCGTTCATTGTAAAAATAATTTGTTCTTAACTGAATTGCCTAGCTAAATAAAGGCTGAATAAAAAATTAACAAATTTCACAGTGCGGCTGATCTATGACAGGTGGATAGATGGGAGAGGGATGGTTGATACCAACATGGAGGTGTTGACAGAATGATAAGGCCATATCTCTGGACGATAAAGTGATGGAGTGGCATAATAGAACCTCCTCATCCTCCTCAGAGGTGTGTCTGAATGATGGAGGGATGGAGAGATGGATGAGCAGCAGTGGGTTAGAGGGGTGGAGGAGAGAAGATGCCGTGATGGGGTGGAGGCTGGGTTGCAGAGAATCCGAAGTGATGGATTGGAGGGTGGTAGGGGATTAAGAGCAATGTAGATGTTGGTGAGTGTGAGCTTTCTTTTCACAGCCCTTCACAGCTCTTCACAGCTGCACAACTACAGAGCTGAACATCAGAGCATCACCACTGCCTTACAAGGAGGGGAACATCCGCCAGACACACTGAGACCTGCCAGAGGGTAAGTTCTCTCTCTTTTCTCTCTTTCTTACTGCTTTCTCTATTTGTCATATCTGCCTTCTTCCCTCGTACTCCTCTCTTTGCTCTCCTCTCTTTTTCTCTCTTCCCCGTCTCCTCCCTCCACCCCCCCCTCTCTCCCCTTCTCCCCCTCCCTCTCACGCCCTCCCTCCCTCTCTCTCCTGCTGTCTCCCATCAGCATGCTGATACATGCTGTTCCCCAGAATAGAAGCCAGTGCTTCCCTGGAGGAGTACATTAGACAGAGGACATGACAGGTCTTCAGTCCAAACACCTTGTACTCTACTACTCTACCCAGTCAGACAGAGCCACTATGCTCTGGGCACACTGAGTGAACTCTTCCCCACCCTGCTCTCACTGCAATAAAAGCTTAGTTCTTTGACTGTATCCCTTTTATGTCCCTACTGCAAGTAGATGTGTTGGAATTTGTCCTGGTAATGACTTCAACTCGCAGAAGGTGAATATTGCACATATTGTGGGTGCAGATAACCTTAGACTGGCCTAAAGGAAAGAGCAATTCATTAAATGAATGCTCTACCTCTCAAGAGGCCTCTGAGCTGTACAAGAAAATGTCTGACTAGACAGAAGTTAGCTCCTATTTATTTTGTCACTGTGTGAGAGTTACCCAACACCGAAGACTAGCTAGTATAGTACAGGGTCTGTTTCTGACTGTGTTGAATCTCTTTTCGAGGAGTTGGTCAAGGGACTAGCATCGCTTAGCCCTGTGCCCCCCCCCCATTACTGTTAGGCCTTACATGGACTCTGGATTTACTTGAGCTGGCCGGCTCGTAAACTGTCTGAGCAGGACATTCTAGTGTTTGTGGGTGTTGTTTTGGGAATAGGTTGTGCTGGGACAGTGGGTGGAAGGAAGGGGCCTGTTTAGGGCCCAGGGTCATAGGGGGAAGCTGGATTTCAATACGTTACTGAGAGGGAGAGGGGGGAAATATCTAAGAAATCTCTCTGAAATATCTTCTCTCCACATTTCCTAGGCACTATCACATGACGCAGGGAATCATTGCACACACACACACACACACACACACACACACACACACACACACACACACACACACACACACACACACACACACACACACACACACACACACACACACACACACACACACACACACACACACACACACACACACACACACACACACACACACACACACACACATTCATTCTCATCCCTTATCTCTGTATTTGGAGGGGTTAAAGGGCCATTACAACCCCCCTAGCTCTGCCCGCTCCCCTCACCGTGGCCCTTGGTGACCCCTTGTCTGTCCCCTGGTGAGAGGCTTCAAATGTTCTCTGTGCCGAGGGCTAATTGAGTGCAGTTGAGATAAGAGTGGTGACTGGCATTCTCCCAGGCAGCCCTGAGCTCTGGGCTAATCTGTTGGCATGGAGGATAACGGGGATAAGGAGGATAAGGAGGCCCAGGCAACACCAGGGGAACATGGGCTCATTTGTCAGCCCTCTCCCTGGCCTGTGGAAGGAATGTCAGAGCCTCGTCAGTTAGAGATCAGCACAACAGGGATGGGACAGGACTGTGTGTGTGTGTGTGTGTGTGTGTGTGTGTGTGTGTGTGTGTGTGTGTGTGTGTGTGTGTGTGTGTGTGTGTGTGTGTGTGTGTGTGTGCGCGTGTGTGTGCGTGTGTGTGCATCATCAACAGTAGTCATGAACACATAAACAGACTAGAGGGTGGCATGAGCCCCTCTACTGGCTGTAAGCTACTGTCATAGATATGTGTGGTTGATTCAAACCAGCAATATCTCTATACGTACTACTTCAGAACTCTTGAAACAATATTGATGTTTGTGTGAGTGTGTGTGTGAGAATGTAGCCTACCTACTATGTAGTGAGTGTAATAGAGACAGTAGCTACAGCTCTAGTCCCACTGAGTCAATGACTTTCGCTCCAAGGGAGTTCTTCATTTCTTCCTACTCTTTGAGGCCTCCCTCCCTCCCAGCCTCCCTCCCCCTTGCTTCCCTGCTTCCCTGCCTCCCTCCCTCCCAGCCTCCCTGCCTCCCTCCCTGTGTGTTTTGCTGTGTTGTCAGTCAGTGTGTTGTTGTTGAGTGGTGCAGTGTGCTGTGGTCTGAGGGAGCTGTCACTACCAGCTGCTCTCTCTATCAGCTGTCATCACTCCTGGAACCTCTGGACTTCCTATTGAGAGTCACTTCTATTACAGCTAGATAAACTGTATCTATTCAAATGTTCTGTACCATTGCTCCCTAATGAATATGTCCCTGTGGTGTTCCGGGAGTGTGACATCACCTCTGATGCAGCTGTGTAATACATTATAGTATGGTTGCTGTGATGTCATCTTTGCCTCAGATTCACTTCCTTGTTTTCTCAACTGGAAGACCTCTGTCCTAGTGAGGCTGAATGAAACGAGGATGGTAACAAGATAATAGGACCAACTCGCCTTGCTGTTTCTAAGGGGAGGAAAAACAAGTAACTATGATAATGTCTGTGTACCAGTCTCAGCCACTGTTTCCTTTGAAGGCTTGGTGGTGTTGTTTTAGTATGAATCTCATGCAACATTATTTTGTACTCCACAAAAAAATAAAAAGTTTAACATCCAGCAGTTGGACTCTTCAAAGTCTCATATCTGTTTTCACAAGAATGCATCCATAACTAAACCTTCTAAAGCCTTCAAGTACTACAGACAGAGTATACTTTGAGTTTTATTATGTACAGGGAGTTTATATTTGATTAAGGCGTGTTCAGAGTTCCTTATGATATGTGAATTAGAGGCACGTTCAGGATTCCTCGGCCTGTGTTATGTGAGATTAGGGGCTGGGTTTAATGAACCCCGGGGGCCTGAGCTGGCCCTCTAATGGCCCAGTTTTATCATCCTACGACTTCCTGTAGTCTCCTCTCCTGGGAAAGCACAATGCTAGCCGGACAGAGCTCTGAGCTCTACTGGAGCTGGAATCCTCTGATAAAAGCCTGGCTGGGGTTCACCCACTGCTGGGAACAGAGAGAGAGAGGGGGTGGGGGCGAGGGAGAAAGAGAGAGAAAGATACAGAGCGAGAAGGTGGGGGCGAGAGAGAGAGAGAGAGCAAGAGAGAGAGAGAGAGAGAGAGAGAGAGATGGTATTCACCACTCCACCAGCTAACGCTCACACCACACTCTTAGAAAAAAGGGTTCTAAAAGGGCTCTTAAGCTGTCCCAATAGGAAAACCCTTTTTGTTCCAGGGAGAACCCATTTTTGTTCCACATAGAACCCTCTTTGGAAAGGGTCCTACATGGAACCCAAAAGGGTTCTACCTGGAACCAAAAATGATTCTTCAAACGGTTATCCTATGGGGACAGCTGAATAACCATTTTAGGTTCTAGATAGCACCTTTTTTTCATAAGAGTGTAGCTAACAGACATGATATAATGTGGACATCACATGATCTGGAGGTCAGCATGACCAATGACCGTCCCATGAGAATATCTCATGAGTCTTTCAGGGAACTGTGTCACTAGGAGACTTCCAGGGAGTTGAAAGAGAGGGAAAGACTCTATGAAGGTCTATTTGAGTGGTTTTTGGCCCCAGATGAGAGTAGGGTGTCTGTCAGAAGATAGGCATGCTGGATGCTTCTGAGATCTGGACAGCAGAGACCCTGAGGTGACCAGGAAGAACAACCCGGAAAAAAACTGAGTGAGACATAATCTAAAAGTTATAAAACCATAGAGAGAGAGAGTACAAGAAAATGAAACAGAAAAAGAGGGAGAAGCAATGGGGAAAAGAGGTGGGAATAGACTGATAATGAGAGGAAGAGAGAGAGGAAGAGAGAGAGAGAGAGAGAGAGAGAGAGAGAGAGAGAGAGAGAGAGAGAGAGAGGGGGGAGGGGAAGGGGTGGAGAATCTACTTTAAGAAAGGAGAGAGGGAAAGGGGTGGAGAAGCTACTTTAAGAAAGGAGAGAGGGAAAGGGGTGGAGAAGCTACTTTAAGAAAGGAGAGAGGGAAAGGGGTGGAGAAGCTACTTTAAGAAAGGAGAGAGGGAAAGGGGTGGAGAAGCTACTTTAAGAAAGGAGAGAGGGAAAGGGGTGGAGAAGCTACTTTAAGAAAGGAGAGAGGGAAAGGGGTGGAGAAGCTACTTTAAGAAAGGAGAGAGGGAAAGGGGTGGAGAAGCTACTTTAAGAAAGGAGAGAGGGAAAGGGGTGGAGAAGCTACTTTAAGAAAGGAGAGAGGGAAAGGGGTGGAGAAGCTACTTTAAGAAAGGAGAGAGGGAAAGGGGTGGAGAAGCTACTTTAAGAAAGGAGAGAGGGAAAGGGGTGGAGAAGCTACTTTAAGAAAGGAGAGAGAAAGGAAATGAGGGGAAGGAGGACAGTGAACCCTGGGGAGAACACTGTGTGTGTGTGTGTGTGTGTGTGTGTGTGTGTGTGTGTGTGTGTGTGTGTGTGTGTGTGTGTGTTTTCAGGGCTGAACAGTGACAGACAGAGCGATGACTCCTTTCTCAGGGGGCAAGGCAGGACAGAGTGAGTAAGCACTAATGCACAGGCTGCATTGCAATTGTCTAAAGATATCTTCTCTCTTTAGTTTTTTTCTCTCTCAACTGCACTGATCTAAAAATACAGGTTGGTGAAGACAATAGGTGGTTGCCAAATGGGGACTTTTCTTTCAACCCGTGTAGATACAGAAAACAAGACAAGAAGAGGAATCCACTTAAAACTATTGAAATGCAACCCAAGAGACTAGACCAAGATCCTTCCTAGCGCTCCTCTTTATTTCCTGCATAATGTATGAACTTTTTTCCTGACCCTCTTCCATCCTGACAGAGATCAAAATAAGGTCATTCATGATAGGAGAAAGGAGCTCCATCATACTAGACCACGTTCATATTTAGAAATACTGTATGTGTGTTACAATCTATGTCTGTAGATCATATCTGGAATTCTCTCACACGACCAGATAATATCTGATTTCTTTAAGATGGTGACCTCAGTGTTGGAGAGGCAAGGAAGTATTCAGAGTTATCATGTTCACATGACTGTTCCTGTATCTCCCCTGTCATAAGTCACCCACTAACTGACTGCACTGGCCTGGTTGCACTGAATCACATCTATCTAGTGTAGATTCCACAATCCACACTGTCAGTGACCTCTATAGTACTACATCACTAGCTTGCTTCTAGTTCAGTGTTACACTCTCTCTCTCTCTCTCTTTCTGTCTCTCTCTCTCGTTCTCGTTCTCTCTCTCTCTCTCTCTCTCTCTTTCTGTCTCTCTCTCTCGTTCTCGTTCTCTCTCTCTCTCTCTCTCTCGTTCTCTCTTTCTGTCTCTCTTTCTCTCTCTCTCTCTCTCTCTCTCTCTCTCTCTCTCTCGTTCTCTCGTTCTCTCTCTCTCTCAATCTTTCTCTCACTCTCTCTCTGTCTCTCTCTCTCTCTCTCACTCTCTCTCTCTCTCTCTCTCTCTCTCTCTCTCTCTCTCACACTTCTTTCTTTACCTCATCTCAACAACCATGTCACACAAACACTCACGCTGCAGTTCCTCATTTGTAAACTGCAAGTGTATTATCTATGATGACACAGCTTTTAGTAATGTAATGCCATATGGATGGTACACTACATGAAAAGTATGTGCTTTCCTGCTATATACCAGCCTCCACTCTTCTGGGGAAGCTTCCACTAGATGTTGGAACATTGCTGATGGAACTTGCCTCCATTCAGCCACAAGAGCATTAGTGAGGTCGGGTACTGATGTTGGGCGATTTGGCCTGGCTCGCAGTCTGTGTCTAAAATCATCCCAAAGCTGTTCGATGGGGTTGAGGTCAGGGTTCTGTGCAGGCCAGTCATGTTCTTCCACATTGATCTTGACAAACCATTTCTGTATGGACCCCGCTTTGTGCACGGGGGAATTGTCATGTTGAAACAGGAAAGGGCCTTACACAAACTGTTGCTACAAAGTTGGAAGTACAGAATTGTCTTGAATGTCATTGAGATTTCTCTTCACTGGAACTAAGGGTCCTGGACCATGAAAAACAGCTCCAGAACTTTATTCCTCCTCCACCAACTTTACAGTTGGCACTATGCATTGGGGAAGGTAACATTCTCCTAGCATCCGCCAAACCCAGATTAATCCGTCGGACTGCCAGATGGTGAAGTGTTCTTCATCACACCGGAGAACGGGTTTCTGCAGCCGATGCTTGGCTTTGCGCATGGTGATCTTAGGCTTGTGTGCCTGCATTGCTTGCTGTTTGGGGTTTTATGCTGGGTTTCTTTACAGCACTTTGAGATATCAGCTGATGTACAAAGGGCTATATAAATACATTTGATTTGATTTTGATTTGTGTGGCTGTTCGGCCATGGAAACCCATTTCATGAAGCTCCCGACGAACAGTTCTTGTGCTGGCATTGCTTCCAGAGGCCGTTTGGAACTTGGTAGTGTGTTGCAACCGAGGACAGACGATTTTTAAGCTCTACGCACTTCAGCACTCAGTTGTCCAGTTCTGTGATCTTGTGTGGCCTACCACTTCAGGCCTGAGCTTTTGTTGCTCCAAGACGTTTCCACTTCACAATAACAGCACTTACAGTTGACCGGGGCAGCTCTAGCAGGGCAGGGCAAGACAAACTGACTTGTTGGAAAGGTGGCATCCTATGACAGTGTCACGTTGAAATTCTCTTCAGTAAGGCCATTCGACAGCCAATGTTTGCCTATGCAGATTACATGGCGGTGTGCTCGATTTTATACACCTGTCACCAACGGGTGTGGCTGAAACTGCTGAATCTACTAATTTGACGTGGTGTCCACATACTTTTGTATATATGGTATATATGTTTTATTTGATCATGTAGACTGATATGCTATTGTGTTCTAATACATAGAGAGGCTGTTGATCCGTAGCACAGGAAAAGACTCTGTAACACAACCACAAAGTAGAGCCAGCCAGCCAGGGTGGGGCCACTGCACAATGTTGAATGAATTGCATTAGGGTCTAAATTACCTTTAATAATAAAACAACAGGCAATTACCAAGGAGCCATTAGCATGGTACGGAGGTGAGTGTGCGTGCGTGTGGCGCAGGCCGAAACATATGGCTCAGTTCAAGGCAAGCGTCTCGTCATAAAGCTAACATTGTCATGACTGATGTATGGGGACGCAGTAGTGGGCTCTGAAAGATCCATTTGTCTTCTCAATTAAAGCTGAAAGGGGGAAGAGAGGGACGGAATGTGGGGAGGACGGGGGTTGGGAAGGGGGAAGGATCCCTGTGCGGTCCTCACTTAGCAACATGTGGCAGGGGGTATGGAGGGGAGGAGGGTAGGGTGTGTGTGCTTGTGTGTTTGTGTGGGTTTGTGTCCCTGTGTGTGCTTGTCTTTGTGTGTGTGTCTGTGTGTCATATTGGGCAACCCTCCTTCACCTAATTCCTTCCCTGCCCCTTGCTCCACTCTCCCCTTCCACACACACTTTACTCCCCCCCCCCCTTTTTGCCAAACAGCCAGGAATCTCTTCCCTGGGGCGGAGGCCCACTTTCATGTGGGAAGCCTGGTACTAGCAATCAGAAGCCAGACTACCCCATGCTAAACACACACACACGCACACACACAGCCACTGTGGGTCCTTATCTGACTGGATTCCATGGCATGCAAGGCCTCTATTTCCCTCTATGATCTGTCACTGTCTCGCCATCTAGCAATACCTCCAGATAAACCAGGGAAGGAGGCAGAGGAGGGAGGGAGGGAGGGAGAGAGAGAGAGAGACAGAGAGAGAGAGAGAGAGAGAGAGAGAAGGGTAGAACATTATTGTTAGACAGATCATTTTTTACCCATTTGGGTATTGTTTTCAGGAGCTGGTAAGAGCCATTTTACAGTACTATCTACAAAGAAGTGCTTTGAAGCTTGTCACTGTTATCAGCCAAATAAGAAAATAGGTTTTTATCTTACAACTTAAGATGTGCTATTTCCCTCCTTTTACTGTGTATTAGTTAGGGTGCTGATGTGTGATTGTGGTGTAGCTGTTAGACTGGCCAGAGTGTGGGTTTGGCCTGGGAAAGTCTCTCATGCCATCTCACCGTCACGCCATTGTTTACACCCCAGTGATTCATTCACGTTCCCACCGATGCAAATTCAGACACAGGGCGGAACTCCAAAGTCTAGAACCAGAACAAGTTGGTGGTCACTGGTCACACAAATGGCCACTGTGTTAGAGGGGTATAGTGTGAGTCCATAAGGCTTTGGTGATTAATTGGCATCTGCCCTGTGGTAGTAAATATTGTGTTAATAGAAAACTATTAAGATTCATAAATCCTTTTTACAAAGTGCACTTCCACTGACTACTGTACACAATGAAGTGGACCGCTGTCACTGGGGGACCCACAGACATAAGCAAATAGTGCACCCCTGTACACTCCGCCTATACACTCCTCTCTCTCTCTCTCTCTCTCTCCACAGGGCCTGGGGTGGTCTGACTGGACTGGCCTCTTAGACTAAACAAGTCATTGTTACCTTTCATTTCTCAAAAATAACTACATTGAAAGTGTGTGCCTTTATTAGACTGATGAAACGTTCCTAGTTCCTGTAACTACGCCAAGCGGTTCATTAGATAGGCTAGTAGAGAGGCTATAGCAGTAGGGATAAAACCTAGTTTGATATACCTGGCCATAGCCATTATTTTATAACCTTAGACTCCTGTTGAGTTGCTGTGTTCAGGTTATTACGATTAAAGCTGAATTGAGACTCAGTTTCATTACTCAGAATTAAAAAGCAGAATTAAAGAAGTCTAGATTAAAACAAATATTTGCCAGCATTGATGATCTCATTGTGAACCCTCATTCCTCTAGTTTGGCACGTTGAGCTGCCTGTACTGTAGCCACTCTGACTATGGCTGAGTGTGTGAGAGATGGATGGATGGAGGGTCTGGCACTGACTCATCGCTGGCCATGTCAGGACAACACGTCAGCAGAGGAGAAGAAACACACTTCTTCTTCTCCCTGTTAGCTAACGTGCGTCGCTCGCATAACTCCATCGACACTCTGCAAGGCCCTACTTACACACCCATGGTAATACTACTGCTGCTGCTATTACCCTAACCCTGCTACTGGCGAGACTGAAGAAAGGCTACATTGTTCTGAGACTCCTCACCCCAGTTAAACAGTTCCTAATTGGTCCCTCTCACTTCTCCAATCCCCTGCCTCTGTAGTGCCCTGGTGGTGGTATGCAGTGAAATGGAATAGCACTTTAAAGGGTTATGAGGAAGCTCACTATATGCTCGGTGTGTAATGCCTTTTGATTCAAGGTCTCATCTAATTCTCCCCTCTCGTCTTGTGTTGGAACATCTGGCAGGGCTGGGGAGCAGGAGCTGGAGCTGGCGCTCTGGCTGGGGGTTAAATAACTGTTGTCAGGTGGTTGTGGAGCCCCAACCAGTAGGGGTGTAATATCCTATGAGGTTACTGGTCCTGGAGACATACAGTATAAGGAGGACAATATAGTGTCAGATAAGCGAAAGCAGTTAGGTCATCTTATTTGAACTGATTTGAGTGTAAATACTAATGTATGCTACTGTGGACGTAGTATGTTTCCACTGAAACATAGACAGACAAACTGACATCTTAAGACAAAACTTGAAAAATATTGAGAGCCAAACTGCTAATACTTTGAATGATTTTCCCTTTATATAATGAGGGCCTTGTACAGCACACATTACAGAACAGTCTGCGTTGACCTGAGTCCAAAGTGAACCCCGTCATCGAGACGCTTGCAGCATTCTCCATCGTATTTATTGTGAGAATATATAATAACCAAAGAGAGCGGTTTGCAGCGGAAGTGGTTTGTGCTTGGCCCACTTGGGTGAAACCGTATCTCCGGCTGCATTATGGAAATGTGGGGTTCTGTGTGCGGCAGCAAAGCAAACTGAGGCAGCTCTAATAGTGTGTTGCTCTCTAATGAAATCAGCAACCCCAGGCCTCAGGAATGAGATTGGCACACTGCTATTTATTTCCTTTACATCCTCACCAAAGCCAATGTTTTCGCTGGGCTTTGCAGTACTGTCTAGCCACTGCTGTGTCTCTATGGAGGAAAGGCCTTACGTCTTGTTAAAAGGGCTGGGTTCTGTCTTAGAAGTGGCAGGAGTCAGTTATTGGAAATCATGTGTTTTCTGACAGGGGAGAAGGAGGTTATTGGGGACAGGAAGTCACAGAGAAGGATCAGGGTGGGGAAGGAGAGGGGGAAGGATAGAGAAAAAGATATGCGGATGATTGGATGAAATTAGGATTGTGATAGAGAGATAGATGGATGGAGGGTGGGGAGTGATCAATGAAACTCCCGAAAAGAGAGATGGATAAGGGAATGTGATAGATTGAATGGAATATGGAGAATAGAAGGATGATGATTAGACAGAGGGATGGAGAGAGGGATTACATGGTTGTCTTTGTCTTTCTTTTCTGTTTCACCACAGAAGTTATGTTGTGTAAATGCAGGATATCATCTGATGGACCTCTGTGCCAAGAGAAATATGACACAGTACTTTATGACCAGGAGTTCCCATTCATATTAATATTCATTTAATATTAGGTCTGAAAACTGCTTGATGTTTAAGGGATTTTATTTTTAAGCCAACTTCATGATTATGTGATGACTAACTATTAAATCACATCTATAACTTAAAACCTCTGACATAGGAAGCCAAAAATCGGCATTTCTTTCCCTCAACTGCCTCTTGTCCGCTTCATCCGTTGATTAAATCAGCTCTTTATTTAACTTGACTGATTTATGTATAATGGTTTGAGTGGTTTAATTCTGGAGTTAAACCCTTTTAGGGTGGTGAATTTGCAATGTTGGAGACACCCAGGTAGGCCACACAGACAGGGAGAACCCTGAGGAAGATGTGGGTTCATTTGATTTGCCCTCCATCACAGCGCAGCCCCTTCCACTTAAAATATTTATGGATCACACGTCACGAAAGAGGACATTTGAGCACTCTCTGATAGCTTTCTAACTAAGCCTGATGCTATAGCAGACACATGCACGCAGGTGGGTGCACACTCACATTCACATGCACATGCATACACACGCACACATGTACATGCACACATGCATGCATGCACGCACACACAAACAAACACACAAACAAACACACACACACATATATGTTTCCTGTGCTCGATTTGACATTTAATATTCACATAACTTGATTTCAATCTGAATTTAAAGGGCCTGCTTCATATTTATATTATCCTTGTGTGGGATTTCGATGAAAAGACTGTTTTGGAAAAATTTGAATTTGGAAAAACTGAGACCTCCGTAACATCAATCTCCATCTGTTCAGACTTATCACACTCACAAATCTGAACTTTTTCCCTTAGGAAAGTATTTCCCCAACTTGCACACATCTTTCGTCATCATTTTCACACGTTAATGGCTTCTAATTTCTTAATGGTTGCTTTTGGCTTCAGTCGAACCTGGTTATGCTTAAAACTCATCTATGTCCAGCTGTATGTGTGCATGTGCCTACGTGTTGCTCTGCTGATTCAGGAAATAGATAGATGGATGAATAACAAATAGAGTCGTGGATAGTTAGTCAGTCTTTGTTCCTGGCCGTGATGTATGGAGGGAAAACAGCCGTTGACACAGAAACTCACTGTAGAGGAAAGCAGCCCTTTCACAGCTCTGTTTGGCAAACCTACAATGGATTGTGTGGGGCACAGGGCACGGGCTGAGAGAGTTAGAATGTGTGTGTGTGTGTGTGTGTGTGTGCAGAACGTTGTACTTGTTGATTTGTGACAGCACTGTTATAAGGGCTCCTTGTCATCTACACTGCCTCAGTGATGGGTCACAGGAGCCCCCCTCTACCTCGAATGCTCCAGGGACACTCTCTGGTTACTGTTTTCCATGGACGCCCCCCTCCCAACCCTCTCAGCACACTCCATCAGGTCCTTACCAAAAGCATCCAGACCCCCCTCCTCCAGGCCCCCTCTCGTAAACAGCCAGACGCCTGTTTGTAGCATGAGAACAGCCCAGTCCAACTATCTCCTCTTTCTCCTTTATTGCTCCATAAGGTCAATGCAACACACTTTATGGTAACTATCTCTTAAAGCACCAGATTCCTTAGGATTCTTTGCTATATAAATTGCTGGTAAATCTTTATTTAGATAGTCTGTATCTGTAGATGCTCTATATACAGACTATCAGTAACCTAACCTGGCCAAACCCGGACAACGCTGGGCCAATTTTGCGCCACCCAATCACAGCCAGATGTGATACTGGATTTGAACCAGGGACTGTAGTGACACCTCTAGCACTGAGATGCACTGCCTTAGACCTCTGCACCACTCGGCAGCCCCCTAACCCTTATTCTAAACCTAAACCTAACCCTGACCGTAACCTTAGCAAGCAGATTCTCATCAACAGATAGTCATACTATCAACAAACTATCTGTAGATCATCTACATAAAGTGTGACCAAATTGACAAATGTCAGGGTCTGCTGTTTTTACAGCTTTTATTTTATGAAGCCTGTTGTGTGCTATTTACTCCACTTTTAGGAAACACTCCTTTATCTTTACATCTCATTTGTTCAAAAGACAACAGGCTTTACAGATTTACCTATAATTGTGTGTTCTTTGATGCCACTAATCCTCATTTTTAAATAGCTAATCTGTTCTCCTACAACCTAGAGGATAGTGCATTTCAGGTATTTCAGAGTGGTATGGTAACCCACTGGGTTAAGCTCTAAATATAGCCTGGTAATGTTTCTATTTGGTTTTCTATTTGGTATTATGTGCTGTGACACCTTTCCGACAGGCTGTGGAGCAGGACTATGTTGTGCTGTTATTTGGTCCACAGTGAGTGCTATTCCTCTTCCTCTGGGTGGGTGAAACCTGGCTTGTTCTGAGCCCTGTGTCTGCTCACGGACACACAACTCGGGAACAATACAATTCTGCAAGGAACTTTCCATTTCAGTGTATTCTTGGGAAACGCCTAATCTGGGTTCGGAAAACTGGCCCTTTAACTCTAAACTTCTAGAACTGTAGATTGTGAATCTGGACATTCAGAAGTCTGGAAGCATGGAATGAGGGTCTGGAAGGCTATTGGGATCCCCAGAGACAGGCCCAGCCAAATCATGTGCTTCCAACAGACAGAAAGATGCACCAATTATGACCATTTAGTGGAGCAGATAGATGAAAGGGCAACAGGAACACTAAAGTGTCTCTCCTACATGCCCCGGTCACCAGTATTTTTCTCTCTCTCTCTCTGTGTGTGTGTGTGTGTGTGTGTGTGTGTGTGTGTGTGTGTGTGTGTGTGTGTGTGTGTGTGTGTGTGTGTGTGTGTGTGCGTTTGCATGCGCGTGCGTGTGCATGTGCGTGTGCGTGCGTGTGTGTGTGTGTGGTAAGAGAAAAATTGTCAAAGACTCCAGTCACCCAAGCCAGAGACTATTCTTTCTGCTGCCACACGGCAAGCGGTATCAGTGCACCAAGTCTGGAACCAACAGAACCCTAAACAGCTTCTTGTCTCACTGTAGAGCCTCTAGCCCTGCTCAATATGCCTTATTTAAGACTTTAGTTCCACGTACCACGCATGCGGTGACATCACCTGATTTGAATGATATTTCTAGAGAGAATATCTCTCTCATCGTCACTATGCGCAGGTTTATCCTCACTGTATCCACATCCTACCATACCCTTGTCTGTACATTATGCCTTGAATCTATTCTACCGTGCCCAGATATCTGCTCCTTTTACTCTCTGTTCTGAACGTACTAGCCGACCAGTTATTTTAGCCTTTAGCCGTACCCTTATCCTACTCCTCCTCTGTTCCTCAAGTGATGTGGAGGTTAATCCAGGCCCTGCAGTGCCTAGCTCCACTCCGATTCCCTAGGCGCTATCATTTGCTGATTTCTGTAACCGTAAAAGCCTTGGTTTCATGCATGTTAACATTAGAAGCCTCCTCCCTAAGTTTGTTTTATTCACTGCCCTAGCACACTCTGCCAACCCGGATGTCCTAGCCGTGTCTGAATCCTGGCTCAGGAAGACCACAAAAAAAACAGAAATTTCCATCCATAACTACAACATTTTCCAACAAGATAAAACTGCCAAAGGGGGCGGTGTTGCAATCAACTGCAGAGATAGCCTGCAGAGTTCTGTCTTACTATCCAGGTCTGTACCCAAACAATTTGAGCTTCTACTTATAAAAATCCACCTATCCAGAAACAAGTCTCTCACCGTTGCTGCTTGCTATAGACTACCCTCTGCCCCCAGCAGTGCCCTGGACACCATATGTGAACTGATTGCCCCCATCTATCTTCAGAGCTAGTGCTGTTAGGTGTTAGACATGCTTAACACCCTGGCCATCAATCTAAGCTTGATGCCCTCAATCTCACAAAAATTATCAATGAACCCACCAGGTACAACCCCAAATCTGTAAACACGGGCACCCTCATAGATATCATCCTAACCATCTTGCCCTCCAAATACACCTCTGCTGTTTTCAACCAAGATATCAGCGATCACTGCCTCATTGCCTGCATCCGTAACGGGTCTGCAGTCAAACGACCACCCCTCACCACTATCAAAAGCTCCCTAAAACACTTCAGCAAGCAGGTCTTCCTAATCGACCTGGCCCGGGTATCCTGGAAGGATTTTGACCTCATCCGGTCAGTAGAGGATGCCTGGTTATTCTTTAAAAGTGCCTTCCTCACCATCTTTAATAAGCATGCCCCATTCAAAAAAAATTAACCAAGAACAGATATAGCCCTTGGTTCACTTCAGACCTGACTGCCCTTGACCAGCACAAAAACATCCTGTGGCGTTCTGCATTAGCATTGAATAGCCCCCGTGATATGCAACTTTTCAGGGATGTCAGGAACAAATATACACAGGCAGTTAGGAAAGCTAAGGCTAGCTTTTTCAAGCAGAAATTTGCATCCTGTAGCACAAACTCAAAACAGTTCTGGGACACTGTAAAGTCCATGGAGAATAAGAGCACCTCCTCCCAGCTGCCCACTGCACTGAGGCTAGGAAACACTGTCACCACCGATAAATCCACTCTACGGCTGACCATGCTTTCCACCTGGCCACCCCTACCCCGGTCAACAGCCCTGCACTCCCCACAGCAACCTGCCCAAGCATCCCCTATTTCTCCTTCACCCAAATCCAGATAGCTGATGTTCTTAAAGAACTGCAACACCTGGACACCTACAAATCAGCCGGGCTAGACAATCTGGACCCTCTCTTTTTAAAATTATCTGCTGAAATTGTTGCAACCCCTATTACCAGCCTGTTCAACCTCTCTTTCGTATCGTCTGAGATTCCCAAAGATTGGAAAGCTGCCGCGGTCATCCCCCTCTTCAAAGAGGGAGACACTCTGGACCCAAATTGCTACAGACCTATATCTATCCTACCCTGCCTTTCTAAGGTCTTCGAAAGCCAAGTCAACAAACAGATCACCGACCATTTTGAATCCCACCGTACCTTCTCCACTATGCATTCTGGTTTCCAAGCTGGTCATGGGTGCACCTCAGCCACGCTCAAGGTCCTAAACGATATCATAACCGCCATTGATAAGAGACATTACTGTGCAGCCGTATTCATCGATCGGCCAAGGCTTTCGACTCTGTCAATCACCACATTCTTATTGGCAGACTCAACAGCCTTGGTTTCTCAAATGATTTCCTCGCCTCGTTCACCAACTACTTCTCTGATAGAGTTCAGTGTGTCAAATAGGAGGGCCTGTTGTCCGGACCTCTGGCAGTCTCTATGGGGGTGCCACAGGGTTCAATTCTTGGGCCGACTCTCTTCTCTGAATACATCAATGATGTTGCTCTCGCCGGCTGGTGATTCTCTGATCCACCTTTAGGCAGACGACACCATTCTGTGTAATTCTGGCCCTTCTTTGGACACTGTGTTAACTAACCTCTAGATGAGCTTCAATGCCATACAACTCTACTTCCGTGGCCTCCATCTGCTCTTAAATGCAAGTAAAACTAAGTGCATGCTCTTCAACTGATCACTGCCCGTACCTGCCCGCCCATCCAGCATCAGTACTCTTGACTTATATTTGGACAACTACAAATACCTAGGTGTCTGGCTAGACTGTAAACTCTCCTTCCAGACTCACATTAAGCATCTCCAATCCAAAATTAAATCTAGAATCGGCTTCCTATTTCACAACAAAGCATCCTTCACTCATGCTGCCAAACATACCCTCGTAAAACTGAAAATTGTACCGATCCTCAACTTTTGCGATGTCATCTATAAAATAGCCTCCAACACTACTCAACAAATTGTATGCAGTTTATCACAGTGCCATCCGTTTTGTCACCAAAGCCCCATATATTACCCACGACTGCAACCTGTCGTTGGCTGGCCATCGCTTCATACTTGTCGCCGAACCCACTAGCTCCAGGTCATCTACAAGTCTCTGCTAGGTAAAGCCCTGCCTTATCTCAACTCACTGGTCACCATAGCAGCACCCACCTGTAGCACGCGCTCCAGCAGATATATCTCATTGGTCACCCCCAAAGCCAATTCCTCCTTTGGCCGCCTTTCTTTCCAGTACTCTGCTGCCAATGACTGGAACGAACTGCAAAAATCACTGAAGCTGGAGACCCATATCTCCCTCACTAGCTTTAAGCACCAGCTGCCAGAGCAGCTCACAGATCACAGCACCTGTACATAGCCCATCCAACTACCTCATCCCTGTATGGTATTTATTTGTCTTGCTCCTTTGCACCCCAGTATCTTTACTTGCAACATTAATCTTCTGCACATCTACCATTCCAGTGTCTAATTGCTATATTGTAATTACTTCGCCACCATGGCCTATTTATTGCCTTACCTCTCTTATCTTACCTCATTTGCACTCACTGTAAATAGATGTTTATTTTTTCCACAGTATTATTGACTGTTTGTTTATTCCATGTGTAACTCTGTGTTGTTGTATGTGTCGAACTGCTGTGCTTTATCATGGCCAAGTCGCAGTTGTAAATGAGAACTTGTTCTCAACTAGCCTACCTGGTTAAATAAAAGTGAAATAGAAATAAAATGTATTTAAAATTAACACATACTTACACTGATATCTTAACACGCACATACAGTACCAGTCAAACGTTTGGACACACCTACTCATTCAAGGGTTTTTCTTTATTTTTGACTATTTTCTACATTGTAGAATAATTGTGATCAAAACTATAAAATAACACATATGGAATCATGTATTAAGCTAAAAATTGTTAAACAAATCAACATATATTTGAGATTTGAGATTCTTCAAAGTAGCCACCCTTTGCCTTGATGACAGCTTTGCACACTCTTGACATTTTCTCAACCAGCTTCACCTGGAGTGCTTTTCCAACAGTCTTGAAGGAGTTCCCATATATGCTGAGCTCCTGTTGGCTCCTGTTGAATATGGCCGGTGTCAGTAAACATTGGCAAAAATGCATAAATTGTTGCCAGCAGCACAGTTGCAGTCACCAATGCTCTGGATTACATAAAAACAGCCTAACTAGCTCTGCTAGGACGTGTAAAATGGTCAGTGAGCTGTTCTCTTATTTGTGTCTGGAAGTAGCTAGCACGCTAAATAATGTTAGCCAGTTTGCTTGGGTGCTTGACTGTTGTTGTTAGGACAGAACGATCGGATCAACCCTTAAAGAGGTGGGTGGGGGTAAAGCTTAAGAGACCAAGAACAGCTCTCCAGTAGGTACCAAAAATATTCAAAGGCCATTTTCTCAAAAGTGAGGTTACAAGCTTATCAACTTTCAAAGAAGAATTACTTTCCCATTGTTCCTCAAATGCAGTGTATGAAATACCATTTTGTAGCTCTGTGTCTCTGCTTTTATCCAATGTATCCAATTTTACCTTTTGTACATAAGACCAAATCAAGGCGGTCGGTCACATTTATTTGGGCTGCAATTTCTAACTCTGGGTCTTCCTTTCCTGTGAGAGCCAGTTTCATCATAGCGCTTAATGGTTTTTGTGACTGTACTTGAAGAAACTTTCAACTTTTTGGACATTTTCTGTATAGACTGACCTGTGGACTGTAATTTCTCTTTGTTTATTTGAGCTGTTCTTGCCATAATATGGACTTGGTCTTTTACCAAATAGG
>NC_056432.1:66170920-66250920 GCF_018296145.1 Oncorhynchus tshawytscha
ACTAAAGTTATATAATAGGTCTATATGTCCTACTAAAGTTATATAATAGGTCTATATGTTCTTCTAAAGTTATATAATAGGTCTATATGTCCTACTAAAGTTATATAATAGGCCTATATGTTCTACTAAAGTTATATAATAGGCCTATATGTTCTACTAAAGTTATATAATAGGTCTATATGTCCTACTAAAGTTATATAATAGGCCTATATGTTCTACTAAAGTTATATAATAGGCCTATATGTTCTACTAAAGTTATATAATAGGTCTATATGTTCTACTAAAGTTATATAATAGGTCTATATGTTCTACTAAAGTTATATAATAGGCCTATATGTTCTACTAAAGTTATATAATAGGTATATATGTTCTACTAAAGTTATATAATAGGTCTATTTAATTTTGTAGACATATAGTATATGGGCCTAAATTCAACGTTATTGGAAATCTGCAACTTGTTAGATAGTAAAAAAATAGATGTGTGAATATATGCAATGCCAACAATCCAACCTACAGCCCAGCAAAAGTCATAAGCCCTAATATTTGACACACTCCAATTTTAGGATGGGCCTACGAACCTGCAAGCACGAAGCATCTTCCATAATAAAACAGGGGATTTTTTAAAACATTGTTTATTTTTTATGACGTGTAGGCTATAACCCGTGCGGAGCCTCCCCGGGTAGTTGGACCGGCTTTTGCGGTTGTCAGACAGATCCCGAGAGACCCGGGGCCGCCTGCACCAATAAAAACACAGAATACCCATCATCTGGAAAGTAGTGAAAGTTGAACAACGTTTTCACTGGTCGTAGCCAGACGTGGGATGCAGTCGGACTTTCTCGCTCCATGGATGTTCAAGGCTGTCCGTTTTATGTAGGAATATCTTCTTCTAACCGCATTATTTAGTCCCACATGCATGGTTTTCCATTTCTTGTGGTCGATATAAAATATCGATTTTACCTATTCATGTTAATAAACCGTTTCCAATATTTGGGATTGGTAAACCCCTAAAATGTCATTCCAAATGGTATAGGCATTGATATAAAATTGATTAAGCTGTAAAATATCAGTGTCTCAAAACAAACTTTCACTGATTGATTGAATGAATGTATTAACTCAATACAATATTATTACAGTATTTTTACCCCAGTTTAACAAAATCTCCAGATTGATTAAGGCCATATTTAATTTTTCCTACTACCCAGGTAATCTGGGGATTACGGTTATATCGGCTATACTCATTCTAACGATATTACTGTTAATGTTTTTGATATAGTCTAATAATAATAATAATGCATAATAATAATGTCTTCCAATTGAAAGTTGAGAATGATAGCCTGTAGGCTGGGCCCTACATGATGATGATTAAGTATGACGCATGAATTTATTTCCAATGACCACAATACTCAGGAAACAGCCTGTCCTTTTTATTTGATTTAGATAAACAATAATACATATAATAACTGTGTTGCGCTTCGAAATGAATTGTTTCTACTACACTCATTCCTACATTTCTTCTCGATATTTCCAATATGCAATGCTTTCGAAAATAAATGATAAACATATAGGCTTATTTCACTAACTCTGTGCTAAAGTAGAGGCATCATGGTCATCCGTCTCAAAATATGCCTGTCTGTGTTTCACAAACCGGAGGTCAGCCGCGCGCAACTCGCAGGGCCACTGGTATCACGCTACGGAGAACCATTGGCATGGACGCAGTTCCTGAGTTCACGCCTGGTCACAGCCAAAGGAATCGCGAAACATTTTTCAGCAGAACGAAATGTCAAAATTAAAACAAGAAAGCGAGTCACCACTTCCTTAAGTCTTCCTGTGTCGCGGTTCTCTCTTACCCGAGGTTTCCTCGCCAGTTGGGCCGCCTTTTCCTCACGACAGGCCTCGAGATCTCCCCTGAGCGCAGGGTCAAGGAAAAGTATGTTCGAGCCTCAGACTGCGTTGTTTCAGAGAGCCAGAAAATGTCAAGTAGACAATTTTACTGCCGCCCGCGATATAAAACAATAGATGGCACTAAGCCAGCTCCACTATGGGCTGTATGAATGATATACCACACATGGTCAAGAAAGAAATAGGCCTATGATCGTCCATTTGATACTTTAAAATGCAGGTTATTGATTTAATTTGTTTCAGATTTGTTGAAACATAATAATTAAGGTATTATCAACATTCTATACAAAATCTTTCGAATAAAATGCTAACTTCATAATTTCATATATACCATACCAAAAGGTACTTTCAGTTGTAAGTTTTCAAATTATACAATTTACAGCAATAGGCTATCTTGTTATTTAGAATATATATATATATATATATATATATATATATATATATATATATATATATATATATATATATATATATATATATATATAGATTGATTGATGGGATTAATGTTGTTTTTAATATTTCCTCATATTCAACACTATTCTGAAATCCCATACACGGAATTATTCTGATTCTATATTGAATTAGTTTAATTATATAAAAGATGCATTTAATAAAAATGTATGTAATGAATTTCAGGAGATCACCTCTTGAAGTAGTTACCTTATGTAATACAAAAGTGACAATACATTCCGTTAAATGTTCATTAGGCCTACTAGAATAATATAAAATATATATAAAAAATGGGAACATTTAAGCATTAGGCCTACAGAAAATGTATATCTTTTCAGTAAGTTTACTGTTTATACTAGAATGAAATGAGAAAATATATACATTTATAAAAACGCTATCCATTCTTTATTTCCCCATTGCTATAATTAAGAACGTTTATTGTAAGATTATTATTTCGTACCGCATGATATTTAATTGTGCATTGTATATATTAAATAGTCTACTGTAAGTATATATTTGTGATAAAAATGAATTTTAATTACACATTCATTATAAACATGCAGGTGAAAACTAAATTGGATACAACATCCTTGTGAGTAACCCGGTCACCGACAATGTTGTAACTCATCCTGTACACAGTTGCAAAGTTGCAAAAAGTTAAGCTCTGGCTTTTGAGTTACACTTTAGTTCCAATGGTGTGTGAGAGTGAGTGTGTGTGAGCAAGTATTTTATTTTCCACAGAGTGTGTGTGTTTCAATGTGAGCTAGAAGGTGTGAGAAACTGTGATTTCCCTGTGATTTCTGTGTGTGTGTGTGTGTGTGTGTGTGAGCAGCAGTTCCCTGCCTGGCAGTGTGGAGCAGGGCATGACCCCCATGCCGCCCGGTGGGGACCCAGACACGATTGTGGTGCTGCAGGAAGGACAGAGTCTGTGTTATTCTTCCCCTCTACCTGACAGACAGCCATATTTCACTGCTGCTCTGCTCTGTTCTCTGACCTTAACCAGCTCACCAGTTCACCAGCACACAGACAAGTTCCCTGCTCCCCCACAGAGACAGAGCCAGGACCTCAGACCCAGGACCTGACAGGACCCCACACCCACAGCCCCATGTAGCACCAGACCCACACATCCAGGGACATATAGGACCCCAGCCCAGGCCCCAGCCTCTTCAACCCCTGGCCCAGACGTAGCCCTTACCCTCCTGCTCATCTTGATAACCTTTTCAACTCAGACATCCAGGACCCTGGCCAATTGTGACCCCCAGACTAGACACCCTGACCCAGCCTCCTGTCCAGACACTAAAGTACCCCAGTGTCCTTGTCAACCCTGATCCCTGGACACACACAGTAAATTTCACAAGTGTTCAAACATCTTCCACACACCTAAAATGACCACAATTGCACAGGAAAGTGCTAACCCTCTTGGGATTGTTGTAGAACTGAATTTGTCAAAATGACCCTGTCTATGTTTATCCACTAACCAATATATATAAGAGACCCCTACCTCCCACACACACACACACACACACACACACACACACACACACACACACACACACACACACACACACACACACACACACACACACACACACACACACACACACACACACACACACACACACACACACACACACACACACACACACACACACACACACACACACACACACACACACACACACACACACACACACACACACACACACACACACACACACACACATACATACACACAGCAACCTGTTTAACGAACACAGAAACGCCACAAATATTTAATGTGGTGAAAACCACCACTTATTTCTCAACTGTTTCTCATACAGCCAGAAAGTATTTTAGTGAGTTGTTGGCCCACCCTGCATTGAGGATTTATCAGCTGTTAGAGCAGCTTATGCCTGGGGGAGAAAATGCAGGCTGTACCATTATGAAATGACGGCGTGATGAGGAGTGATCACAGTCCATACCTGCTGTGATATTTGATCATAAATGTGATATTTAATAAGGGGATAAGTGATGAAAGGCGATGGAGGGAGGGTGTAGAGAGTTATTGATGCCCAGAAGAGTGTGTGGTGGCTACTCTGCCCTTCTCTAACCCTGCCCTTCTCTGGCTGCTGCCCTGTGTCCATTACTAGACACACTACAGAGGTGAGTTTGGACTCTTTCTCCCTCCTTCTCACTGACAGCATATCTTTCACAAAAATTCTGAAATTCTGTGTGTGTGTGTGTGTATTGAGGTGAAGCGAGGCAGATGGTGTGATTTGTGGTGGAGGGGAGTAATTATGATTGAGAGCATTACTCCTCACTCTGCCCTCTAGGTCAGCCTGACACACACACACACACACACACACACACACACACGCACACACACACACACACACACACACACACACACACACACACACACACACACACACACACACACGCACACGCACACGCACACACACACACACACACACACACACACTCTCTCTCTCTCTCTCTCGTCGGTCTCCCCATGGGTTATTCTGACACTGTCCAGATAAACTGGAAGACTGATGTCCATGCGGCCTGTAGAACCTTCACCACAGCGTATTTATGCTTGTGTGTGTGTTTGGTGGGTGTGTGTGTGTTCAACATCTGTGTGAATGTGTTTGCTTCTGATTTACAGTGTGTGTAAAAGGTTTTGTGTGGGATGTTACACGAAACGACTACCTTACACGAAAGTACATTCAAAAATAGAAAGATTTCTCACAACATGGGAATTTTCAGGCATGACAAATATCACAGAATTTTGTTTGGTGATATTGTGGAGCTTATATTTAGTAGCACGTGTAGCAATTTCTATTTATCATACTCAAATGTTCTTGTTTATTTTCGATAAAATAACACTTGAATTGGAGACAACATTTTGGACACAAATAAATTATCGTACATATTTAGTCTGCCTCTGTGGTCTGGGTCAGTTTGAGCCTTCCATATGTTTCCCACCCTGTGTGTCCTACAGAATAGACTGAATGTCTCAGTCATGGAGCCTTATTCTCTAAGCAACACTTTAAGATCTGGCAGCTAAGCGGTTCACACATGATCCTCTTCCTGTTTGTGTTTACCATCACATCTCTCTCTGCTACGATGGGAAAAACAGAGGAGATCCTCCATTACTATGTTGTCTTCATATTGAGATAAACATGTGAAAGTTGAGGGCGTGTAATGTCAAATCACATCCATGCCAGTCGATTGTTCCTCCATGGTCTCTTCTGCTCCACCCTGGTCTGCAGCTTGCTTCTGGCCATGGGGAGCCCTGCCGATGGGGCGTGCGCTTGCGTTCATAGGCCCTGGAGCCCCGCCCTCCCAGCCCCTGTGTGGTCTGACTGTGTGTTGTGTGTGTGTGGTCCTCCTGGTCCCCCGCTCATCTGTCCAAGGCCTGCTAACGGCCTGCCCAGTGACCACGGCTGTTTACTTTAGCTCTATCTGCACCAACTGAACTCTGATCGCCCGCTTCCTGCAGCTGGGCCAAATCAGGCCCCAGCCCCCGGCCCGTTTCAGCCCGGGGAGGGGTCCCTTGGCCTGGGACAAGACAGCTACAGGGGCCCCTGGTGGATCAGGGTGCCTCCAATCCCTCCACATGCCACCTCTCTCTCTCCCTTCCGTCCCCTGTACTTTAGTCTATGACTGATAGAGCCGTACCATAGCCAGGCATATGGTTGCTGTGTTGTGAGCAGTGCCTCTGTGTCTGTAATTATGTTGTCAGAGGCCTGTCCTCATTGGCTAGAGTAATTGATGTAGCTGTAACAGTCAGTATCAGAAACAGTCAGTACCCTGCATCTCTTTCAGGGAAACACACAGACTGACAACACATTCAGAAATGGAGAAGGCTAGGTAGAGGTTTACCATACAATACAGTCTTTATACCAAAGCCGTAGAGTTCTTTTCAATGGGGAAATGTTTTGCTTGTCTGCTGGTTTGGCTGCTTAGATGTGGTAAAAAAATGACTGACAAAATACAGACATAATACTAGCAATATTATACTTTCCCTGTTATAATAGATGGGTCACTCCACGAAATTAGTGCCTTCTGCTTCTCTGTGATATTTTAAGTAGAAATTGTACACAAATATGGAATTTTAAAAGCCTGTTATATTGAATGAAGTGTCCTTTAATACAGACCACATGGAGAAGGTCCAATGCAGCCGTCTTTACCTCAATATCAAATCATTTCTGGTTTACAACTAAGTACCTTACTGTGAATGTTTTCAATTACAATGTAAAACAATATATATATCTTCTTAGCTATGAACTAGTTCTCAAGCAAAAATGTATCTAGGACTGTCTGGGAGTGGTACTGCCTGGGAGTGGTTTGATTGTGGAGGGGAAAACTGAAGACGAACTGTTATTCCGACCCGATTTAAGATCTCAGAAATGGAACGTAATTCCCTTTTTATGCATTTGGGGGGGGGGGGGACATATTCTGAACTTGACTTAATTCCCTCATGGGACGTCTAATATTTTTCTTCCTGATAGAATTTGACCTTATGATCGCTGGAGACAAATGTGAAACCAAGTCATAATGCAGCAAACTGAAGTACATCAACATATCACGTTAGCCACCATCAGTTAAACCCACAGACGTTTCTAGCTGTCACTTTAGTGTTCCGTTCCTTACATTTTGCATCATTCCATTGCATCGTCAGTTTACCTTTCTTTTCTCTGTCACGTTCCTGTGGTGGTTCCTGTTAGCCCAATACAGTGTTAGGCTAACGTATTACAAGTTGTGCAATCATTTGGGACATGTAGCCTTTTTGAATCATTATGGAACGCAGACCATTAAACCTAGAGCCTGGCACTGCTGTTCAGGACAACTGGACCTTTGTCATCACAGTTCCATGATTAGTGAGGATTACTAGGGTTTATTTATATGACTACTGTTCAACCCCTACTGTACACTTTTCTCACTTTACAATATTTAATGTATTGAACAATTGAATATGTCAACTTTCAGGACAAGTCAAACCACTGTATTTTTGATTCACCAATATATGTATTTTGCACTAAAGGCTTTCCAAACCTGTTATTTTTCATAAATAATTTCATAACCCTAAATAATATCCAAGATAAAGAGATGAATATACGTGTATTTACATGTCTTTCTTTCATTGATCCCTAATATTCTAAACTGTTCTCTCCATATATTCGAGTCTGTTGAGAAAATTCAAATTAAAGGTACACCAAATTTAAAAGGATGGCTTTAAATAAATGTTCTGAAAACCCTATTGAATGAAAACCCCACAAGACAATCTGTTGGCCAACAAGTGGGAGGGTATTCAGTGGTTGAACTACATTTATTCAGCGCACGCAAAGGAACCACCAACCTGCAAAGCCGGTTAAGTAGGCCTACCTGTCAAAGGCATCTGCATGCTTCCAAGCTGAAACAGTTCGGAAGACATCAGGCATAAATTATGACAACATTTTGTGACGTTTATGTTTGTTTTTAAACAAACAAATCGTTTTGGGCTGTTCAGGCACCTGACATTTTTCCTAGAGGCAAGCCAAAGTTTGGAGCCAAAGTCTATGCCCCTTCACTGGTGATTAGTCAACAGTAGGGATTCATCAATAAAGTATTTGTTGTCATTCAATGAGGCATGACTCATTTTCCTACAGATTTTTTTATTGAGAAATACTGCACCAAACATCTTAGTTAGATGTCAAATTGGGTGACTGAGATCTCCTCAACAAATATGTAAAAATTAATGACAGATTTCTTGAGTTATTTTAGATTCATTCTGACTATTTTGAGGAAGCATATATTGGCTATGGGGTTTTCAAGCAACGGTATTTTAAGGGAGTATGCAAGTACACTCTGAAAGGTAAGTCTGAATACCAACTACTGAGAAGTGCATAAGAAAGGCGTGTGTAGGAAAAGTGTACATTTCCTAAGTCTGAATCGGGTCATAATTTACAGCCTTGTGATGTCACCAGGCAGGCCAAAACTCTATCCTACTAAAACAGGCTGAAATTCAGGCAGTCTAATTTTCACAATTTCACAGTATTCTTCCAACGACGTAGTGTGGAAATACAGTGGGGAGAACAAGTATTTGATACACTGCCGATTTTGCAGGTTTCCCTACTTACAAAGCATGTATAGGTCTGTAATTTTTTATCATAGGTACACTTCAACTGTGAGAGACGGAATCTAAAACAAAAATCCAGAAAATCCCATTGAGTGATTTTTAAGTAATTTAATTTGCATTTTATATATTTGATCACCTACCAACCAGTAAGAATTCTGGCTCTCACGGACCTGTTAGTTTTTCCTGTTCTCCACTCATTACCTGTATTAACTGCACCTGTTTGAACTCGTTATCTGTATTAAAAGACATCTGTCCACACACTCAACCAAACAGACTCCAACCTCTCCACAATGACCAAGAACAGAGAGCTGTGTAAGGACATCAGGGATAAAATTGTAGACCTGCACAAGGCTGGGATGGGCTACAGGACAATAGGCAAGCAGCTTGGTGAGAAGGCAACAACTGTTGGCACAATTATTAGAAAATGGAAGAAGTTCAAGATGACGGTCAATCACCCTCGGTCTGGGGCTCCATGCAAGATCTCATCTTGTGGGGCATCAATGATCATGAGGAAGGTGAGGGATCAGCCCAGAACTACACGGCAGGACCTGGTCAATGACCTGAAGAGGGCTGGGACCACAGTCTCAAAAAAAAAACTTTAGTAACACACTACGGCGTCATGGATTAAAATCCTGCAGTGCACGCAAGGTCCCCCTGCTCAAGCCAGCGCATGTACAGGCCCGTCTGAAGTTACCCAATGACCATCTGGATGATCCAGAGGAGGAATGGGAGAAGGTCATGTGGTCTGATGAGACAAAAATAGAGCTTTTTGGTCTAAACTCCACTCGCCTTGTTTGGAGGAAGAAGAAGGATGAGTACAACCCCAAGAACACCATCCCAACCGTGAAGCATGGAGGTGGAAACATCATTCTTTGAGGATGCTTTTCTGCAAAGGGGACAGGACGACTGCACCGTATTGAGGGGAGGATGGATGGGGCCATGTATCGCGAGATCTTGGCCAACAACCTCCTTCCCTCAGTAAGAGCATTGAAGATGGGTCGTGGCTGGGTCTTCCAGCATGACAACGACCCGAAACACACAGCCAGGGCAACTAAGGAGTGGCTCCGTAAGAAGCATCTCAAGGTCCTGGAGTAGCCTAGCCAGTCTCCAGACCTGAACCCAATAGAAAATCCTTGGAGGGAGCTGAAAGTCCGTATTTCCCAGAGACAGCCCCGAAACCTGAAGGATCTGGAGAAGCTCTGTATGGAGGAGTGGGCCAAAATCCCTGCTGCAGTGTGTGCAAACCTGGTCAAGAACTACAGGAAGGAAACGTATGATCTCTGTAATTGCAAACAAAGGTTTCTGTACCAAATATTAAGTTCAGCTTTTCTGATGTATCAAATACTTATGTCATGCAATAAAATGCTAATTAATTACTTAAAAATCATGCAATGTGATTTTCTGGATTTTTGTTTTAGATTCCGTCTCTCACAGTTGAAGTGTACCTATAATAAAAAATGACAGACCTCTACATGCTTTGCAAGTAGGAAAACCTGCAAAATTGGCAGTGTATCAAATACTTGTTCACCTCACTGTATATATAAAACACAGGAAAATGTGGTTTTCGAATGACCTGAGCCTTTAATAAATCAGATGTTTTATATGAATAAAGACTTGCTGAAGTGGCAAAATTCAGCATTTTGACATGTCCCTCTGACTTCTAGGAAGATTTTAACCCACTTAACCCCAACATTTCTCCAAGTTTTCACCATCATTGTGAAGTTATTTTGTTGATTTGACAAAGTCATTCCTAAAGATGATTTGTTTCATGTGATTAGTGATTAATTTACGTCTGTCCTTCATTTTAAAGTCCACCCTTGTTACATGAACTGTAATTCTAGTTTTAATATGGTGAATCTACTATTTAAAAAAAAAATTCTTTCCAAAGAAACATTGAACATCTAATGGTCAAATCATTGTTTAAAAGCAGGTGAGCTGGTTCCAATCCCTGCTTCACACAACAAGCTTCAATTCCCCCTGTCACTAGCAGTGGCGGATTTCGGCATAGGCAACATGGGAAGCCGCCCAGTGCGTCATCTTGCCTGGTGCTGCATGGGGCACCTGCACAATTCTTTAAAATAAAAAAATACAAAATACAAAAAATATTCAGAATGGTGACATTTGCGCGATTGGTTTTCTATCGCTCATTTGGATGTCACGTCAATGATATCATGTGTGGAACTGTGGGTCAATTAACCATGTCGGAGTGGGCGCCCTGATTCTAGTTTGTGAGCTAGGCAGGCCACTGCCTGGGAAGGTCTCCAACTCAGAAGTACGCAATGGGGGGGTGGGGGTAGGTTGACCTCAGGTCTCCTCACTGGATGCCCAAGGTAGGGGAGCGGGGGAATCTATCAAAAGCGCACCTCTAACTTTGTACAGTACTAATGCAATTAGTAATGCTATTAGTTGTGCAATTTAGTTTGTGTGTTTCTTGTTTGAAGTTCAATAGTGTAGTAATCAGGTTCTCTTCTTTACAAGTGTGTTATTCTATTATTTGTGTGATATAGGATTTGTGCAATTTAGTTCTATTTGTGTTTTTTTGTTAGCAATAGGGTAGTGTAGTAATTCGATTCTCTTTATTTGTATATTACTATTTGTTTCTATTTGTTTTGTTACTTCTTTTTGAGATTTGCGAGTCTTATTTTTGTATATATTGTTACTTATTTTTGATATTTTAGAGTCTTATTGTTGTATATATTTTTATATTTATACAGTTTTAAATGTTATGATTATTTATTTGTGTTGTTCCCCAAATGCCTGAGGGGGGTTAGAACTGCTGCTGGTCACTAGGGTATGTATGGTTGATTTAAGACTAAATTGTCAACCCTGTTATGGTGAACACTGTTTTTTATTTGGCACTTATAGCTGCAATGTGTAACTCTTTGGAAGTCCTGACCAAATTCACATAGAATTTTGAGTTATACATCTTTCATTCTCATTGAAAGAAAGTATTAGAAGCGGTAGATATGCTCTATGTGCACTATTTCTATGCTTTCCTATTCTATGCATCTTTTCTTTTTGATTTTGCACAGCAGCTTCAAACAGTTGAAAATACAATATTTTGGGTTATTGAAAATATGTTTCACTGCAGTTTGGATGGTACAATGATTCTCTACATTATAGATAGCTTGTTTTCTCACATAACCTGAAATTAGGCAAACTATTATAATTTTAGCAACCTGGAAACAGTGGAGTGATTTCTGCATATTGCACCTTTACTAGGCACTTACCTTTAACTTCTTGAGATGGGAAAAGCAGTTACACTTTTCAGAAGGCACCGAATTGGTGGGACGACCCAGATTATTTTGCTACCTTTACTTTTAGGCTGAACATTAGTGACTGACAGCTATCACAGCTTTTTGACGTGGGGAAATATATTTGTCCTGAATTCTATTTACTTATTGAATCTTCACAAACCAGAATTATTATTATTTACTTTAAAAATTACTGTAACGGTATTCGTTGTCTGAAGAAGAGGAATCATCGGACCAAAGCGCAGCTGTTTTCTGTGTTTGCTTTCGTTTATTACTTTGGGATACTGGTGCTTTGTCGGATTTGATGAGGTCTACCAGATTGGAGTAAAAAGCTGTATTGTTTTGTGGTATCGATAAAGGTTTTTGATTGGGGATTGGGATACATTTTCATGATGGGAAATTCATTCATCAATTAATGTGGGGAAACAGAAGATCTACAAACAAATCTGTTTGGTTTACATTCCCCTGGTGCAACTGTATGGTGTTTGCAACTATAACGAGTCTGGACTATGATCAATTGAGCCATATCAATGCAGTTAAACAGGTTCATGTAAAATAATAAATTATGTTAGCTTTCACGATGATTTTTACAGTTGTGTCACTCATGGTATACAGTGCCTTGCGAAAGTATTCGGCCCCCTTGAACTTTGCGACCTTTTGCCACATTTCAGGCTTCAAACATAAAGATATAAAACTGTATTTTTTTGTGAAGAATCAACAACAAGTGGGACACAATCATGAAGTGGAACGACATTTATTGGATATTTCAAACTTTTTTAACAAATCAAAAACTGAAAAATTGGGCGTGCAAAATTATTCAGCCCCTTTACTTTCAGTGCAGCAAACTCTCTCCAGAAGTTCAGTGAGGATCTCTGAATGATCCAATGTTGACCTAAATGACTAATGATGATAAATACAATCCACCTGTGTGTAATCAAGTCTCCGTATAAATGCACCTGCACTGTGATAGTCTCAGAGGTCCGTTAAAAGCGCAGAGAGCATCATGAATCATTTCATCAGCATCATTTCTACTATTAAACTCGGACAAAACAGAGATGCTTGTTCTAGGTCCCAAGAAACAAAGAGATCTTCTGTTGAATCTGACAATTAATCTTAATGGTTGTACAGTCGTCTCAAATAAAACTGTGAAGGACCTCGGCGTTACTCTGGACCCTGATCTCTCTTTTGAAGAACATATCAAGACCATTTCGAGGACAGCTTTTTTCCATCTACGTAACATTGCAAAAATCAGAAACTTTCTGTCCAAAAATGATGCAGAAAAATTAATCCATGCTTTTGTCACTTCTAGGTTAGACTACTGCAATGCTCTATTTTCCGGCTACCCGGATAAAGCACTAAATAAACTTCAGTTAGTGCTAAATACGGCTGCTAGAATCCTGACTAGAACCAAAAAATTTGATCATATTACTCCAGTGCTAGCCTCTCTACACTGGCTTCCTGTCAAAGCAAGGGCTGATTTCAAGGTTTTACTGCTAACCTACAAAGCATTACATGGGCTTGCTCCTACCTATCTCTCTGATTTGGTCCTGCCGTACATACCTACACGTACGCTACGGTCACAAGACGCAGGCCTCCTAATTGTCCCTAGAATTTCTAAGCAAACAGCTGGAGGCAGGGCTTTCTCCTATAGAGCTCCATTTTTATGGAACGGTCTGCCTACCCATGTCAGAGACGCAAACTCGGTCTCAACCTTTAAGTCTTTACTGAAGACTCATCTCTTCAGTGGGTCATATGATTGAGTGTAGTCTGGCCCAGGAGTGGGAAGGTGAACAGAAAGGCTCTGGAGCAACGAACCGCCCTTGCTGTCTCTGCCTGGCCGGTTCCCCTCTTTCCACTGGGATTCTCTGCCTCTAACCCTATTACAGGGGCTGAGTCACTGGCTTGCTGGGGCTCTCTCATGCCGTCCCTGGAGGGGGTGCGTCACCTGAGTGGGTTGATTCACTGTTGTGGTCATCCTGTCTGGGTTGGCGCCCCCCCCTTGGCTTGTGCCGTGGCGGAGATCTTTGTGGGCTATACTCAGCCTTGTCTCAGGATGGTAAGTTGGTGGTTGAAGATATCCCTCTAGTGGTGTGGGGGCTGTGCTTTGGCAAAGTGGGTGGGGTTATATCCTTCCTGTTTGGCCCTGTCCGGGGGTGTCCTCGGATGGGGCCACAGTGTCTCCTGACCCCTCCTGTCTCAGCCTCCAGTATTTATGCTGCAGTAGTTTATGTGTCGGGGGCTGGGGTCAGTTTGTTATATCTGGAGTACTTCTCCTGTCCTATTCGGTGTCCTGTGTGAATCTAAGTGTGCGTTCTCTAATTCTCTCCTTCTCTCTTTCTTTCTCTCTCTCGGAGGACCTGAGCCCTAGGACCATGCCCCAGGACTACCTGACATGATGACTCCTTGCTGTCCCCAGTCCACCTGGCCATGCTGCTGTTCCAGTTTCAACTGACCTGAGCCCTAGGACCATGCCCCAGGACTACCTGACATGATGACTCCTTGCTGTCCCCAGTCCACCTGGCCATGCTGCTGCTCCAGTTTCAACTTCCACCTGACTGTGCTGCTGCTCCAGTTTCAACTGTTCTGCATTATTATTATTCGACCATGCTGGTCATTTATGAACATTTGAACATCTTGGCCATGTTCTGTTATAATCTCCACCCGGCACAGCCAGAAGAGGACTGGCCACCCCACATAGCCTGGTTCCTCTCTAGGTTTCTTCCTAGGTTTTGGCCTTTCTAGGGAGTTTTTCCTAGACACCGTGCTTCTACACCTGCATTGCTTGCTGTTTGGGGTTTTAGGCTGGGTTTCTGTACAGCACTTTGAGATATCAGCTGATGTACGAAGGGCTATATAAATAAATTTGATTTGATTTGATTTGATTTGATGACGAACAAGGAACACACCAAGCAGGTCCGAGATACTGTTGTGAAGAAGTTTAAAGCCGGATTTGGATACAAAAATATTTCCCAAGCGTTAAACATCCCAAGGAGCACTGTGCAAGCGATAATATTGAAATGGAAGGAGTATCAGACCACTGCAAATCTACCAAGTGTCACGCCTTGGTCTTAGTATTTTGTGTTTTCTTTAATTATTTGTTCAGGCCAGGGTGTGACATGGGTTTATTGTGTTGTCGTATTGGGTTTTTTGTTGGCATTGGGATTGTTGCTGATTAGGGGTGTGTCTAGCATAGGATTGGCTGCCTGAGGCGGTTCTCAATCAGAGTCAGGTGATTCTCGTTGTCTCTGATTGGGAACCATATTTAGGTAGCCTGGGTTTTACTGTGTATTTTGTGGGTGATTGTTCCTGTCTCTGTGTAGTGTTCACCAGATAGGCTGTAATTAGGTTTTCACGTTTCGTTTGTTGTTTTTGTATTTATTTAGTTATTTCATGTATTGCTATTTTTTCATTAAAGAACATGAGTAACCACCACGCTGCATTTTGGTCCGACTCTCCTTCAACAGACGAACGCCGTTACACCAAGACCTGGCCGTCCCTCTAAACGTTCAGCTCATACAAGGAGAAGACTGATCAGAGATGCAGCCAAGAGGCCCATGATCACTCTGGATGAACTGCAGAGATCTACAGCTGAGGTGGGAGACTCTGTCTATAGGACAACAATCAGTCGTATATTGCACAAATCTGGCCTTTATGGAAGAGTGGAAAGAAGAAAGCCATTTCTTAAAGATATCCATAAAAAGTGTTGTTTAAAGTTTGCCACAAGCCACCTGGGAGACACATCAAACATGTGGAAGAAGGTGCTCTGGTCAGATGAAACCAAAATTGAACTTTTTGGCAACAATGCAAAACGATATGTTTGGCGTAAAAGCAACACAGCTCATCACCCTGAACACACTATCCCCACTGTCAAGCATGGTGGTGGCAGCATCATGGTTTGGGCCTGCTTTTCTTCAGCAGGGACAGGGAAGATGGTTCAAATTGATGGGAAGATGGATGGAGCCAAATAAAGGACCATTCTGGAAGAAAACCTGATGGAGTCTGCAAAAGACCTGAGACTGGGACGGAGATTTGTCTTCCAACAAGACAATGATCCAAAACATAAAGCAAAAGCCATCTACAATGGAATGGTTCAAAAATAAACATATCCAGGTGTTAGAATGGCCAAGTCAAAGTCCAGACCTGAATCCAATCGAGAATCTGTGGAAAGAACTGAAAACTGCTGTTCACAAATGCTCTCCATCCAACCTCACTGAGCTCGAGCTGTTTTGCAAGGAGGAATGGGAAAAAATGTCAGTCTCTCGATGTGCAAAACTGATAGAGACATACCCCAAGCGACTTACAGCTGTAATCGCAGCAAAAGGTGGCGCTACAAAGTATTAACTTAAGGGGGCTGAATAATTTTGCACGCCCAATTTTTCAGTTTTGATTTGTTAAAAAAGTTTGAAATATCCAATAAATGTCGTTCCACTTCATGATTGTGTCCCACTTGTTATTGATTCTTCACAAAAAAATACAGTTTTATATCTTTATGTTTGAAACCTGAAATGTGTCAAAAGGTCGCAAAGTTCAAGGGGGCCGTGACCAGTTATGCGGAATGTGGAAAAAGTCAAGGGGTCTGAATACTTTCCCCAAATGCACTGTGTCATTATTATAGGGCTGAGAAACCCATAGCCGAATGGTTTCAGTCTGAACATTTCTCACCATTTGTTTACTGGGAGCAATATCCATTTTATAACAGGTAGTGTCCATTTATTTACGGTAGTGTGATGATTAATTATTGCTTTCCTCACTGGAAATACAGAATATGTATAAAAATGCCAAATATACCAAAAGCTAAATTTACGACTATGTAACCATGTTAATCATTACTGAAACATGCAAACTACAAACATTTAACTAGTTAAAGATAATGAATACATGATAACTAGATACAAATATTTTTTATAAATAATTCATACAAAAGTCAAGAGGTGGCTAGTACAAACAAAGTGTGTGTGTTTATATGTGTGTGTGTGTGTGTGTATTATGGTGTGTACTATAATTTCCCATCATAAAAATGTATCACCATTCCCCAATCAAATACCTGCATCGATACAAAAACATACAAAATAATTATCTGTATTTTTTCTCCAATCTGGAAACCCTCATAAAATTCGACATAGCCTTGTATAAACTGCATTATGAAAGAGGTGGTGTAATGTACACAAAGAGGTGGAGCCTTGTATTAAATGCATTATAAAGAAAATGTTGTAATGCTCCACAAAATATGAAATGCATTATGAAGAAAATCGTGTAGACCTACTGTTGTTTACACGGAAAAAGGCCTTTCTGACTACAAGTGCACCAGTATCCCAAAGTGTTAAGAGAATACAAACCTAGAAAACAGTATTGGCAGTAATAAAATAAAATAAACTACTTAAGGCTACTATTATGTTCCAATTATTTCGATGATAACCTGGTTGATTAACAATGTTGGGTTGTTAACAAGTTTATTTTTTTTATATAAATGTGGGACACAAAAAAGGCAGTGTAGAACACCATTGCCCATCATGCACTGCTCTAATAACTTTCAAAAGATTGTTCTGAAGTTTGGCTCCCAAAAAGGCATTTTCCTATGAATTAAGTCTCAAAAGAATGATTGTATTTTCACACAAATTAAGCCACACAAAAACACACAAAATCTGCTGAAATATTGTGAGATGTGTGTTGCTCTTCTCCCTGGTGTATTAGAGCTGTGTTTGTCTGATCCACCTCTATCCCCAGATAGATTAACTTCCTATTTATTAATTTCCTTATTTACAGTGCGGGTCAAGGAGTTAAGCGGCCGAGTGTGCCAACACACACAGAATATACAATCCTACGTAAATCTACTGAGTAATGAGGCGGAGACACAGGCATACCTGCCCCCCTTACCCCCTACCCTGCCCCCTCACCCCCACCCTGCCCCTGCCTGTGGTAATTCCTCTTATTAAGGGTGGTTTGGTATGGGAGTGGGGTGGGGTGGGGGGGGGCTCTAGACTGTGGTTTTAGGGCTTGGGAAGACATGGAGAGGACAGAGGGGAGGTAGGGGGAGGCAAGGGTAAAGACAGAAGGTAGTGTTTAAGCCCTGTGTTTGGCCAGGAAAGCTTAGGGAGGCCCTCTGGGGTTGCCCTCTGCCTGTTTACAAATTGAGGGCTGTGCCGGCAGGCGCCAGGGCAGAGCAGAATGAGCCAGCCTTTGCTGACCTTCGACCCCGCCCCGGCGCAGCAGAACCTGTAACCCAGGAGACTGGAACGCTGACCTCTGGGGATCGCATTCCCCTGCTTCCTGGTCCGGTCCTGGTCCGAGGCTGCAGGGGATTCAGCTCTGAGTGGCCATCATGATGCTGTGCTAATTAGACTGAAAGCAGACCGCTCTGAAAACAAACAGCCTGATAATATTTAAGTTGGTCCAGTGGAGTGTGATAATGAATAGAGTGATACACTGATTTGGAGGAGACTGGCTAAATGACAGGACTGGAGAGATTTTGTTTCACATATCCCAGGTATGATCTTGAGCCCAGATCATTTGGTACCCTGATCCGCGTTAATAAGCATGTGTCAAATGCAAACAAACCCTGGCTGAAACAAATCCTGGATCTGCGTGAGTAGCCGGACCTGAGAACCAGGTAGACTGTTGTAAACAAGCTAGCTTGTAGAATGTGCGTTTCGCAAATTGTACTCTAAACCAGTTATTGTCAGGTATTGTGAAAGTAAAACGTATTTTGTAGAAATCTCACAAACCGAATTTCATGTGAAAACGCCCGAAACAAAAATGTTTGTACAGTGAGGGAAAAAAGTATTTGATCCCCTGCTGGTTTTGTACGTTTGACCACTGATAAAGAAATGATCAGTCTATAATTTTAATGGTTTGTTAATTTGAACAGTGAGAGACAGAATTACAACAAAAAAATCCAGAAAAATGCATGTCAAAAATGTTATAAATTGATTTCCATTTTAATGAGGCTAATAAATATTTGACCCCTCTGCAAAACATGACTTAGTACTTGGTGGCAAAATCCTTGTTGTCAATCACAGAGGTCAAACGTTTCTTGTAGTTGGCCACCAGGTTTGCACACATCTCAGGAGGGATTTTGTCCTACACCTCTTTGCAGATCTTCTCCAAGTCATTAAGGTTTCGAGGCTGACGTTTGGCAACTCGAAACTTCAGCTCCCTCCACAGATTTTCTATGGGATTAAGGTCTGGAGACTGGCTAGGCCACTCCAGGACCTTAATGTGCTTCTTCTTGAGCCACTCCTTTGTTGCCTTGGCCGTGGGTTTGGGGTCATTGTCATGCTGGAATACCCATCCATGACCCATTTTCAATGCCCTCGCTGAGGGAAGGAGGTTCTCACCCAAGATTTGACGATACATGGCCCCGTCCATCGTCCCTTTAGATGCGGTGAAGTTGTCCTGGCCCCTTAACAGAAAAATACCCCCAAAGCATAATGTTTCCACCTCCATGTTTGACGGTGGGCATGGTGTTCTTGTGGCCATAGGCAGCATTCCTCCTCCTCCAAACACTGAGAGTTGAGTTGATGCCAAAGAGCTCCATTTTGGTCTCATCTGACCACAACATTTTCACCCAGTTTGTCCTCTGAATCATTCAGTTGTTCATTGGCAAACTTCAGACGGGCATGTATATGTGCTTTCTTGAGCAGAGGGACCTTGCAGGCGCTGTTCTCTTAGTGACTATGATACCAGCTGCCTTGAGATCTTTGATAAGATCCTCCCGTGTAGTTCTGGGCTGATTCCTCACCGTTCTCATGATCATTGCAACTCCACGAGGTGAGATCTTGCATGGAGCCCCAGGCCGAGGGAGATTGACAGTTATTTTGTGTTTCTTCCATTTGCAAATAATCGCACCAACTGTTGTCACATTCTCACCAAGCTGCTTGGCGATGGTCTTGTAGCCCATTCCAGCCTTGTGTAGGTCTACAATCTTGTCCCTGACATCCTTGGAGAGCTCTTTGGTCTTGGCCATGGTGGAGAGTTTGGAATCTGATTGATTGCTTCTGTGGACAGGTGTTTTTTATACAGGTAACAAACTGAGATTAGGAGCACTCCCTTTAAGAATGTGCTCCTAAATGTAAAGGTTTTCCTCCCCTTCGTCTGAAGAGGAAAGGCGAGAAGGATCGGAGGACCAATATGCGGCGTGGTAAGTGTCCATGGTTATTTTAATAAGAAATACTTAACAAGAACACAACTGAATACAAACATGATAAACGTGAAAACCAACGAAAACCAAAACAGTACCGTGTGGTGAAAAACACAGACACGGAAACAAACACCCACAAACAAACACGATAAAAATCATAGAAAAACAAACATAGACTGCCCACCCCAACTCAAGCCCTGACCATACTAAATAATGACAAAACAACGGTCAGAACGTGACAGTACCACCCCCCCGAAAGGTGCGGACTCCGGCCGCAAAACCTTAACCTATAGGGGAGGGTCTGGGTGGGCGTCTGTCCGCGGTGGTGCATCTGGCGCGGGACATGGACCCCACTTCACCACAGTCTTTCTCCGCCTCATTGTCCGCCTCCGTGGCCTCCTAAACATGGCGACCCTGCTAAATGGCTCCACTGGACTGAGGGGCAGCTCCGGACTGAGGGGCAGCTCAGGACTGAGGGGCAGCTCGGGACTGAGGGGCAGCTCGGGACTGAGGGGCAGCTCAGGACTGAGGGGCAGCTCAGTACTGAGGGGTAGCTCAGGACTGAAGGGCAGCTCCGGACTGGCTGACGACTCTGGGAGACCCTGGCTGACTGGCGGCTCTGGCAGATCCTGGCTGACTGCCGGCTCTGGCAGATCCTGGCTGACTGGTGGCTCTGGCAGATCCTGAATGACTGGCGGCTCTGGCAGATCCTGGCTGACTAGCGGCTCTGGAGGATCCTGGCTGACTGGCAGCTCTGGCGGATTCTGGCTGAATGGCGGCTCTGGCGGATCCTGGCTGAATGGCGGCTCTGGCAGATCCTGGCTGACTGGCGGCTCTGGCAGATCCTGGCTGACTGGCGGCTCTGGCGGATCCATGCTGACTGGTGGCTCTGGCGGCTCCATGCTGACTGGCGGCTCTGGTGGCTCCATGCTGACTGGCTACTCTGGCGGCTCCATGCTGACTGGCGGCTCTGGCGGCTCCATGCTGACTGGCGGCTCTGGCGGCTCCATGCTGACTGGCGGCTCTGGCGGCTCCAAGCTGACTGGCGGCTCTGGCGGCTCATGACAGACTGGCGGCTCTGGCAGCTCTGGACAGACGGGAGACTCTAGGAGCTCCGGACAGACGGGAGACTCTAGCAGCTCCGGACAGACGGGAGATTCTAGCAGCTCCGGACAGACGGGAGATTCTAGCAGCTCCGGACAGACGGGAGACTCTAGCAGCTCTGGACAGACGGGAGACTCTAGCCGCTCAGGACAGACAGGAGACTCTAGCCGCTCTGGACAGACGGGAGACTCTAGCAGCTCAGGACAGACGGGAACACCTGTAGGGAGGATACAGAGAGACAGACTGGTGCGTGGGGCTGCCACAGGACCCACCAGGCTGGGGAGACCTCCAGGAGGCTTGGTGTTAGGAGGAGGCACCTGAAGGACCGGGCTGTGGGGGAGCACTGGAGCTCTGGTGTGCAGCCTTGGCACCACTCCCCCAGGCTGGATAACTACTCTAGCCCGGACCCTCCAGAGTGCAGGCACAGGTTGAACCGGGCTGTGAGTAAGCACGGGAGATCTAGTGCCTACTACGCGCACCTCTCCCTTAGGCTCCACTCCCACATTTGCCCAGCACGAGCGGAGCGCAGGCATAGGACGCACTGCACCCTCCCTGCGCCCCGGAGACACAACACGCAGAGCCGGTGCAGGATACCCTGGACCGAAACGGCATACCGGCGACCAGACATGCTGAGCAGGCACCATATGCCCTGGCTGGATGCCCACACTCGCATGACACTTTCGGGGGGGCTGCCCTATAGCGCACCGGGCTATGGGCACGTACTGGTGACACCGTGCGCTTAACCGCATAACACGGTGCCTGACTATGGTGCCTCATTATGAAAGAGGTGGTGTAATGTACACAAAGAGGTGGAGCCTTGTATTAAATGCATTATAAAGAAAATGTTGTAATGCTCCACAAAATATGAAATGCATTATGAAGAAAATCGTGTAGACCTACTGTTGTTTACACGGAAAAAGGCCTTTCTGACTACAAGTGCACCAGTATCCCAAAGTGTTAAGAGAATACAAACCTAGAAAACAGTATTGGCAGTAATAAAATAAAATAAACTACTTAAGGCTACTATTATGTTCCAATTATTTCGATGATAACCTGGTTGATTAACAATGTTGGGTTGTTAACAAGTTTATTTTTTTTATATAAATGTGGGACACAAAAAAGGCAGTGTAGAACACCATTGCCCATCATGCACTGCTCTAATAACTTTCAAAAGATTGTTCTGAAGTTTGGCTCCCAAAAAGGCATTTTCCTATGAATTAAGTCTCAAAAGAATGATTGTATTTTCACACAAATTAAGCCACACAAAAACACACAAAATCTGCTGAAATATTGTGAGATGTGTGTTGCTCTTCTCCCTGGTGTATTAGAGCTGTGTTTGTCTGATCCACCTCTATCCCCAGATAGATTAACTTCCTATTTATTAATTTCCTTATTTACAGTGCGGGTCAAGGAGTTAAGCGGCCGAGTGTGCCAACACACACAGAATATACAATCCTACGTAAATCTACTGAGTAATGAGGCGGAGACACAGGCATACCTGCCCCCCTTACCCCCTACCCTGCCCCCTCACCCCCACCCTGCCCCTGCCTGTGGTAATTCCTCTTATTAAGGGTGGTTTGGTATGGGAGTGGGGTGGGGTGGGGGGGGGCTCTAGACTGTGGTTTTAGGGCTTGGGAAGACATGGAGAGGACAGAGGGGAGGTAGGGGGAGGCAAGGGTAAAGACAGAAGGTAGTGTTTAAGCCCTGTGTTTGGCCAGGAAAGCTTAGGGAGGCCCTCTGGGGTTGCCCTCTGCCTGTTTACAAATTGAGGGCTGTGCCGGCAGGCGCCAGGGCAGAGCAGAATGAGCCAGCCTTTGCTGACCTTCGACCCCGCCCCGGCGCAGCAGAACCTGTAACCCAGGAGACTGGAACGCTGACCTCTGGGGATCGCATTCCCCTGCTTCCTGGTCCGGTCCTGGTCCGAGGCTGCAGGGGATTCAGCTCTGAGTGGCCATCATGATGCTGTGCTAATTAGACTGAAAGCAGACCGCTCTGAAAACAAACAGCCTGATAATATTTAAGTTGGTCCAGTGGAGTGTGATAATGAATAGAGTGATACACTGATTTGGAGGAGACTGGCTAAATGACAGGACTGGAGAGATTTTGTTTCACATATCCCAGGTATGATCTTGAGCCCAGATCATTTGGTACCCTGATCCGCGTTAATAAGCATGTGTCAAATGCAAACAAACCCTGGCTGAAACAAATCCTGGATCTGCGTGAGTAGCCGGACCTGAGAACCAGGTAGACTGTTGTAAACAAGCTAGCTTGTAGAATGTGCGTTTCGCAAATTGTACTCTAAACCAGTTATTGTCAGGTATTGTGAAAGTAAAACGTATTTTGTAGAAATCTCACAAACCGAATTTCATGTGAAAACGCCCGAAACAAAAATGTTTGTACAGTGAGGGAAAAAAGTATTTGATCCCCTGCTGGTTTTGTACGTTTGACCACTGATAAAGAAATGATCAGTCTATAATTTTAATGGTTTGTTAATTTGAACAGTGAGAGACAGAATTACAACAAAAAAATCCAGAAAAATGCATGTCAAAAATGTTATAAATTGATTTCCATTTTAATGAGGCTAATAAATATTTGACCCCTCTGCAAAACATGACTTAGTACTTGGTGGCAAAATCCTTGTTGTCAATCACAGAGGTCAAACGTTTCTTGTAGTTGGCCACCAGGTTTGCACACATCTCAGGAGGGATTTTGTCCTACACCTCTTTGCAGATCTTCTCCAAGTCATTAAGGTTTCGAGGCTGACGTTTGGCAACTCGAAACTTCAGCTCCCTCCACAGATTTTCTATGGGATTAAGGTCTGGAGACTGGCTAGGCCACTCCAGGACCTTAATGTGCTTCTTCTTGAGCCACTCCTTTGTTGCCTTGGCCGTGGGTTTGGGGTCATTGTCATGCTGGAATACCCATCCATGACCCATTTTCAATGCCCTCGCTGAGGGAAGGAGGTTCTCACCCAAGATTTGACGATACATGGCCCCGTCCATCGTCCCTTTAGATGCGGTGAAGTTGTCCTGGCCCCTTAACAGAAAAATACCCCCAAAGCATAATGTTTCCACCTCCATGTTTGACGGTGGGCATGGTGTTCTTGTGGCCATAGGCAGCATTCCTCCTCCTCCAAACACTGAGAGTTGAGTTGATGCCAAAGAGCTCCATTTTGGTCTCATCTGACCACAACATTTTCACCCAGTTTGTCCTCTGAATCATTCAGTTGTTCATTGGCAAACTTCAGACGGGCATGTATATGTGCTTTCTTGAGCAGAGGGACCTTGCAGGCGCTGTTCTCTTAGTGACTATGATACCAGCTGCCTTGAGATCTTTGATAAGATCCTCCCGTGTAGTTCTGGGCTGATTCCTCACCGTTCTCATGATCATTGCAACTCCACGAGGTGAGATCTTGCATGGAGCCCCAGGCCGAGGGAGATTGACAGTTATTTTGTGTTTCTTCCATTTGCAAATAATCGCACCAACTGTTGTCACATTCTCACCAAGCTGCTTGGCGATGGTCTTGTAGCCCATTCCAGCCTTGTGTAGGTCTACAATCTTGTCCCTGACATCCTTGGAGAGCTCTTTGGTCTTGGCCATGGTGGAGAGTTTGGAATCTGATTGATTGCTTCTGTGGACAGGTGTTTTTTATACAGGTAACAAACTGAGATTAGGAGCACTCCCTTTAAGAATGTGCTCCTAAATGTAAAGGTTTTCCTCCCCTTCGTCTGAAGAGGAAAGGCGAGAAGGATCGGAGGACCAATATGCGGCGTGGTAAGTGTCCATGGTTATTTTAATAAGAAATACTTAACAAGAACACAACTGAATACAAACATGATAAACGTGAAAACCAACGAAAACCAAAACAGTACCGTGTGGTGAAAAACACAGACACGGAAACAAACACCCACAAACAAACACGATAAAAATCATAGAAAAACAAACATAGACTGCCCACCCCAACTCAAGCCCTGACCATACTAAATAATGACAAAACAACGGTCAGAACGTGACAGTACCACCCCCGAAAGGTGCGGACTCCGGCCGCAAAACCTTAACCTATAGGGGAGGGTCTGGGTGGGCGTCTGTCCGCGGTGGTGCATCTGGCGCGGGACATGGACCCCACTTCACCACAGTCTTTCTCCGCCTCATTGTCCGCCTCCGTGGCCTCCTAAACATGGCGACCCTGCTAAATGGCTCCACTGGACTGAGGGGCAGCTCCGGACTGAGGGGCAGCTCAGGACTGAGGGGCAGCTCGGGACTGAGGGGCAGCTCGGGACTGAGGGGCAGCTCAGGACTGAGGGGCAGCTCAGTACTGAGGGGTAGCTCAGGACTGAAGGGCAGCTCCGGACTGGCTGACGACTCTGGGAGACCCTGGCTGACTGGCGGCTCTGGCAGATCCTGGCTGACTGCCGGCTCTGGCAGATCCTGGCTGACTGGTGGCTCTGGCAGATCCTGAATGACTGGCGGCTCTGGCAGATCCTGGCTGACTAGCGGCTCTGGAGGATCCTGGCTGACTGGCAGCTCTGGCGGATTCTGGCTGAATGGCGGCTCTGGCGGATCCTGGCTGAATGGCGGCTCTGGCAGATCCTGGCTGACTGGCGGCTCTGGCAGATCCTGGCTGACTGGCGGCTCTGGCGGATCCATGCTGACTGGTGGCTCTGGCGGCTCCATGCTGACTGGCGGCTCTGGTGGCTCCATGCTGACTGGCTACTCTGGCGGCTCCATGCTGACTGGCGGCTCTGGCGGCTCCATGCTGACTGGCGGCTCTGGCGGCTCCATGCTGACTGGCGGCTCTGGCGGCTCCAAGCTGAGTGGCGGCTCTGGCGGCTCATGACAGACTGGCGGCTCTGGCAGCTCTGGACAGACGGGAGACTCTAGGAGCTCCGGACAGACGGGAGACTCTAGCAGCTCCGGACAGACGGGAGATTCTAGCAGCTCCGGACAGACGGGAGATTCTAGCAGCTCCGGACAGACGGGAGACTCTAGCAGCTCTGGACAGACGGGAGACTCTAGCCGCTCAGGACAGACAGGAGACTCTAGCCGCTCTGGACAGACGGGAGACTCTAGCAGCTCAGAACAGACGGGAACACCTGTAGGGAGGATACAGAGAGACAGACTGGTGCGTGGGGCTGCCACAGGACCCACCAGGCTGGGGAGACCTCCAGGAGGCTTGGTGTTAGGAGGAGGCACCTGAAGGACCGGGCTGTGGGGGAGCACTGGAGCTCTGGTGTGCAGCCTTGGCACCACTCCCCCAGGCTGGATAACTACTCTAGCCCGGACCCTCCAGAGTGCAGGCACAGGTTGAACCGGGCTGTGAGTAAGCACGGGAGATCTAGTGCCTACTAGCGCACCTCTCCCTTAGGCTCCACTCCCACATTTGCCCAGCACGAGCGGAGCGCAGGCATAGGACGCACTGCACCCTCCCTGCGCCCCGGAGACACAACACGCAGAGCCGGTGCAGGATACCCTGGACCGAAACGGCATACCGGCGACCAGACATGCTGAGCAGGCACCATATGCCCTGGCTGGATGCCCACACTCGCATGACACTTTCGGGGGGGCTGCCCTATAGCGCACCGGGCTATGGGCACGTACTGGTGACACCGTGCGCTTAACCGCATAACACGGTGCCTGACCAGTAACGCGCTGCTTATAATAAGCATGAGGATTGAGCTCAGGTCTGCTACCTGGCTTAGCCCCACACTTTGTGTGCCTCCCCAAATGTTTGGGGGGGGGCTGCCTCTCGTACCTGTCATGCTACCTCCTCATATCGCCGCCGCTCAGCTCTCACCGCCTCCAGCTCTGCTTTGGGGCGGCGATATTCCCCAGCCTGTGCCCAGGGTCCTTCTCTGTTCACAATCTCCTCCCATGTCCAGGAGTCCTGTGATGCTGGCCGCTGTTGTTGCTGCTGCTGCTGTCGCTGTCTGTTACCACGCCGCTTGGTCCTTGGTTGGTGGGTGTTTCTGTAAAGGTTTTCCTCCCCTTCGTCTGAAGAGGAAAGGCGAGAAGGATCGGAGGACCAATATGCGGCATGGTAAGTGTCCATGGTTCTTTTAATAAGAAATACTTAACATGAACACAACTGAATACAAACACGATAAACGTGAAAACGAACAAAAACCAAAACAGTACCGTGTGGTGAAAAACACAGACACGGAAACAAACACCCGCAAACAAACAGTAAAACCCAGGCTTCCTAAGTATGATTCTCAATCAGAGACAACTAATGACACCTGCCTCTGATTGAGAACCATACTAGGCCGAAACATAGAAATCCCCAAATCATAGAAAAACAAACATAGACTGCCCACCCCAACCCACGCCCTGACCATACTAAATAATGACAAAACAATGGAAATAAAGGTCAGAACGTGACACCTAATCTCAGCTCGTTACCTGTATAAAAGACACCTGGGAGCCAGAAATCTTTCTAATTAAGAGGGGGTCAAATACTTATTTCCCTCATTAAAATGCACATCAATTTCTAACATTTTTGATATGCGGTTTTCTGTATTTTGTTGTTGTTTTGTTGTTATTCTGTTTCTCACTGTTCAAATAAACCTACCATTAAAATTATAGACTGATAATTTCTTTGTCAGTGGGAAAATGTACAAAATCAGCAGGGGATCAAATACTTTTTTCCCTCACTGTATATGTTCTACTTGCTGGGAGATTTTAGCTCTGACAATGATTGCCAGTTGTTGTATAGTATTCTAAAGACCTGTTTGAATATTTAAATATTTTGTCTGAATTAATGGATAAAATGTGCATCTACCCACGACCATATGACTATCTGAATGATGTCTTGAATATAGAGCTCTATATATGATCATCTGGATGATGTCCTGAATATAGAGCTCTACATATGACTATCTGGATGATGTCCTGAATATAGAGCTCTACATATGACTATCTGAATGATGTCTTGAATATAGAGCTCTATATATGATCATCTGGATGATGTCCTGAATATAGAGCTCTACATATGACTATCTGGATGATGTCCTGAATATAGAGCTCTACATATGACTATCTGAATGATGTCCTGAATATAGAGCTCTACATATGACCATCTGGATGATGTCCTGAATATAGAGCTCTACATATGACTATCTGAATGATGTCCTGAATATAGAGCTCTACATATGACTATCTGAATGATGTGGTGAATATAGAGCTCTACATATGACCATCTGGATGATGTCCTGAATATAGAGCTCTACATATGACTATCTGGATGATGTCCTGAATATAGAGCTCTACATATGACCATCTGGATGATGTCCTGAATATAGAGCTCTACATATGACCATCTGGATGATGTCCTGAATATAGAGCTCTACATATGACTATCTGGATGATGTCCTGAATATAGAGCTCTATAAAGGATCATCTGGATGATGTCCTGAATATAGAGCTCTACATATGACCATCTGGATGATGTCCTGAATATAGAGCTCTACATATGACTATCTGGATGATGTCCTGAATATAGAGCTCTATATATGATCATCTGGATGATGTCCTGAATATAGAGCTCTACATATGATCATCTGGATGATGTCCTGAATATAGAGCTCTACATATGACTATCTGGATGATGTCCTGAATATAGAGCTCTATATATGATCATCTGGATGATGTCCTGAATATAGAGCTCTACATATGATCATCTGGATGATGTCCTGAATATAGAGCTCTACATATGACCATCTGGATGATGTCCTGAATATAGAGCGCTAGAGAACTAACCTGAGGCTCTAAACGGCTAATAAAATACATTCTGTTGTTATGCACTTGGAGCCATTCTGACATTTTGACATAGCAGTAGCGCAATGCCAAACCTCAGAACTCAGCTTTCTGACCTGTATGGTAGTTTCTCAGGTATAATTACAAAAACATGCATACACTACTGAGGGGCGGAATCTCTCTTCTGTAAGCAACACACGCTCTCTATCCCTTTCTCTCTCGTTCTCACTCTCGCTCTCTATCGCTCTCTCTCTCATTCTCTCTCCCTCTCTCACTTCATCTCTGGTTCCTTCCCTGTCTCTCTGTATACAGTGTGTGTAACTGGACCCCAGGGTTTCCACATAAGACTGAAGGACATCTGTCTGTAATGTAACATTTCCTAACATTTCATTCCAAGTGGGTAATTCCTGACTGCTCTCACCCTGTGAAAACAGATCAGTGCCCCCTCGCCCCTCCTCACCCCCCGTGCCATTCTCTCACCATCCCCTGCTGAAACTGTTTCTGTCTGCTGAAGTGTTTTCCACGCTCCTCCTGTGGGTGGGTGGCATGCTGCACCCTGCAGAGCGCTGTTTAAACACCCCCCCCCCCTGCGCCCAGGGCATGCTGGGATGACTGGCCCACACAGGTTAACGGTAATTGCATCAGGAAGTGTGATCAGTATGGTTCAAGAGCTGCCTAATTCTATCAGCAGGCCGGGGCGAGAGGGAGAGGTACAGGAGGGAGAAAGAGGGGTACAAAAAAGAAAAAGAGAGAGAGGGGTATGGAGAGAGAGAAAGTGAGAGAGAGGGACACAGAGAAAGCAAGAAATATAGAAAAAAAGAGAGGTAGGAATACATGAGTGAAGGCATGGGGCCGTGCGTGTTTCTTAGGCTGGGATGGATGGTCAGAGCTCATTAACCACAGGAGCGATTCATATTCCTGTCAGAGGAACTCAGCCCGCAGCGAGATGGGAACAATTAAAACGCCGGACGGCTTTTGAATGGAAATGATTGATGAATAACGAGCCTTTATGATTTATAGAGAGCTACAGGGAGAAATGACATCTATTACAGCACTGTCTGATTCCTGCTTGACTCGTCTGGCCAATATAACAGCGTGAGGTACTGTTCTTATAGGCTGTCCGATGCTGTATATAGATTCCTGTTAACATAATAAATGTTGAATGTGGTCAGAGGTAGAAAGAGAAATCTGGCTGTGATGTTCTGATAACATTGAGCTCAAAGCCAAGTGTTGATATATCTATAACTAGTCGGTGGAGATATAACACTCTTGAGGTAGAGACCTGTAGAGACCTGTTACGCCATGGAGTAACACACTCCAATGAGACAGAGAGGGCCAGAGGGTGATGGGAACTTCCTCTACAGGTTCTTCAGCCTGTGTCGTAAGGTTAGACCCTGCCACTGGAAACACATCCTGCCTTGAGCTATCACATCAGCCATCAGCCAGAGCCCAGGGATCTCCCAGGCTGGCCTTTCCATGTTGTAAGCCAGGGACAGACAGAGTAAGCCATCAGGATGGAGACGCCAGGCCTGCAGCTACAACAGACCTGGGACCAGTGACGGATTACTCACTGTTCCCCCCTCAGGGGCTATGTGTGTGTGTGTGTGTATGTGTATGAGCACCTCTCAGGGCCTGACGCAGACAAATCTCTCGCCAGCTCCTCTCCCATAAGAGCACCATACAGAACAGCCTGGTGACATGTATAGAATAGCAGGAAGAGAAGACATCCGAACAACACAGCTGGAATTCTGCCATAGCATGTGAGCCCCGGCACTCCCGATCTGCCGTGTGTATGTGAGAGGAGACTCAGGCTAGATGGAGGATAGTGGAAAATGATCTGATGACTGGGGAAAAGAGGTTCTGGAACATAAGTCTTATGTGTGAGGTGGCTGGGGGAAATACACACTTTGAGGAGGAAGATGGGGTGGGGGAGGGGGGCTCCCAGCCTATCTTACATTTACAGAAGTGCATTCTCATATAATATATAATAAATACTGTATATTTCTGATGTATTAATCACTAATGCCTTTATGTATACTAAATTGTTGACCATTGGGTTGAGGACTGGGTAGGGGTGTAGTAAGGAATAGGATTACAGGAGAGAGTGTGAGAGAGATGGAGGGAGAGATGGAAAGAGGGAGATAGGGAGTATACGACAGCAGGTTCAGAATGCTGTACCTCGTGTGCTGTGTGTGCTGAACTGTGAGAGGCCTGGACACAGGCAGACCATGAGAGACGGCTCCGCTCAATCCCTGTTTATAACCACCTACACCCTCACTGAGCCCTCACTGCCACTGCTCACACACACACACACACACACACACACACACACACACACACACACACACACACACACACACACACACACACACACACACACACACAATTCAAAAAAGACACCACCATTTTTAATTCATTTCTCATCCCCTATCATGTTGAATATTATCTTACTTCCACTACAACAAAATAAATAATTACACTGTATATCATTACTCAAATATCAATGTGCTGTATTCTTATGATTTAGAATCAACATGGAAATTAAATAGACTGGTTTCAGATCAACACTAACTCTGACTCTTAGCAACAACATTCTAAAGTCAAACATTGTAAGTTTGGATGTCTGAGCTGTTTAAACAGACAGCTCAGTGCTTTCAACATGTCAATACCTTTCACAAAGACAAGTAGTGATGCAGTCAATCTCTCCTCTTCTTTAAGCCAGGAGAGATTGACAGGCATGTTATTGATGTAAAGCCGTAACAGCAGACTATGATCGATGATGTCAAAAGCTGCTCCCACAATCTTCTTAATATCAGTGTGTCTTGATAATGGAGCAGGGAAGGGGTTGTATGGGCTGAGCTAGGCTGAGCTAGGCTGAGCTAGGCTGCTCAGGGCTGGGTAGAGGGTCACACGTGCCTTACTGTGGTGGAAGTAGTTGTGGAGGTGGTGGTTGTGATGATGGTGTTGGTGGTCAGAGTTGCCAGATGTGGGGCCACCGGGCTGCTAGACTAAACCTGTGTGGAGAAAGATTCTCCAGAACTCCACAGCTACAGGCCTGACTGCCTCCTCTACAGGACTGCTGCCCACATGTGCACCTTACCGCCCACTCGGGTGGGCACGCCACATTACACATCCCATCTGCAACTAAAACTTGTCAATAAGGTAGGAATGTTGCGTCACACTGGTGAGGGAGGGGTAGGGGTAAGGGGTTCAGGGAGAAACGGTGGTTGGGGCAGACAACTGTAAATACCTCTTTTGTTTGGTAGACTGACTCCAACTTTTTCCCCTCCTGGAATAACAGAGGTAGAGACTGACTGTGTGGGTCATAACATCAGCGTTAGCCTTGTAGCCTTTACGTAATGTGTCACTTTGACTTCATTTAGGCTACTGTATGTTAGCCTTTTAGCCCTGAGTGTGGAGCTTGAAAGTACATGAACTCATGGTTTGATATGGTGTTGTTCAGTTGTTTGCTGAACCATCAATGGTAGTTGGTTGACCTACCATTCTCAACCTTGCTATGCACTTTAATGCCCTGATCGTTTACCGGTGCCACAGAGGTCAATGGAATCTCCCAGTCAGTCAGAGTGTAGGAGGCTGGCAGGGATATAGGAACTGTAGGTAGTAGAGGTACGAGAGAAAGGAAAAAGCAGTGTGGGTTGAGTGTGGGTAGGGATGTTCAGTCCAGTCATACGTGAAGTGTTTTGGTGTCGGGGTCCAGCGTACATACGGTATCTGGCCAAGGATCCAAATCCACCTGAATGAACTTGTAAACGGAGAGCAGGGCCAAACCTTAGCGTGTCCTCCCATTCACGGTGCTGGCTGATGGGACACGTTTCGGCTGGCCACCCCATGGAGGGAGAATGGGGGAGGTAGGGGATCTGGAGAATGGGTGATGGTTCCAGAAGTGGGGGGGTCTATGAGGATCCTAGTTCCTCATGGATGAAATAGTAGGTAAGGTTACATCAAAGCACTGGTGAAGTTAGATATTGAACGGAAATAATTAACTTGGTTGGTAACATAAATTACCTTGTTATCCTCAACTTGCATAAAATGACAAAAGTGGACCGCTCAAATGTTGATTTGCTTAATTATCTTATTTTATTTCACTTTGAGCCCTGTGCTGCAGAAATATGTACAGTCCTGTTCTGCAGAAATATGTACAGTCCTGTTCTGCAGAAATATGTACAGTCCTGTTCTGCAGAAATATGTACAGTCCTGTGCTGCAGAAATATGTACAGTCCTGTTCTGCAGAAATATGTACAGTCCTGTTCTGCAGAAATATGTACAGTCCTGTTCTGCAGAAATATGTACAGTCCTGTGCTGCAGAAATATGTACAGTCCTGTGCTGCAGAAATATGTACAGTCCTGTTCTGCAGAAATATGTACAGTCCTGTTCTGCAGAAATATGTACAGTCCTGTGCTGCAGAAATATGTACAGTCCTGTTCTGCAGAAATATGTACAGTCCTGTTCTGCAGAAATATGTACAGTCCTGTGCTGCAGAAATATGTACAGTCCTGTGCTGCAGAAATATGTACAGTCCTGTGCTGCAGAAATATGTACAGTCCTGTTCTGCAGAAATATGTACAGTCCTGTTCTGCAGAAATAAACTAAAATAATTTAACAAATCATAATCCGTCCACGTTTTTCCAACTTGCATGAATCTCTTTGCGATGGTATCGTACCTTGAACAATCACGTACAACATTGTTGTATATTGCAATTTTTTCAAGTACTAGGTTGTGTGTATTGCTCTTATCTGAGGCACGTTACTGGCTTCCAGATTAACTAAATGGTTGTGTAACAATCCGATATGCTGCAGGAGAATCACCAGCGAGCTATCATCTCTGGACTTAAACATTTCCTTCCTCTTACCAATTTGTTCCTAATGCTCACTTCCTGTTCAGTCTAACATCCATGCCAACCAGCTCTTTTGGAGATGGGTGATATCATCATATCAGTCCATCACCAAAATATGACTCTTCAATTTGCACCATTTAAAAAAGGAAAAAAGAGAACTATTCTGATGTGGGAATACACCATATTTTCGCTTTGATTCAAGATAGCAGACAGATTTTTAAGGCGCAGACAAGTCCATTGAGGGGATAAAATATGGGTGTGGTAGAAAGGAGAGGGAAAGAGAGTGAATGCCCAATAGTTTCCACTCATATTAGCCATTGAGTCAGTGTGGATGAGGATGGGGAAGGGCAGAGGAATATCTCCCCCAGAGTAAATACACATCATCACTTTACCATTGTAGCCTAACGTCTCTGTGGCCTCACCCACACAGTGTGGTCAAACAACTTCCCCTTTACCTCACTATGCAGCCATTGTACTCCAATGTCTCTCCCTCTCTTCATATTTTCTTTTGCTTGGGGTTTTTGGACAGTGTAAACGATACAAAGGGCATTTATGTCTTTGGCAGTAGCTCAGTGTCGAGGTCTCTGTCTGTACACTAAGAAAGACTCTGTTGTATGGCTTCCCTTCGCCCTGCAGAGTTATTGGCTTGTATTCTAGAGCAGCCAGAGTCTTTACAGGTGAAAGGCAGCCAGGCTCGGCCAGGGCAGGCTGGTGTGTTTCAGGGAGGTCTGTCAGCAGAGAAGGTGGGGTAGACTACAGTGTTCTCCTCTGATCTGGAGCCCACTTGGGAGAGCAGCGCAGCGTAAGTGGCCTCTGGATAGTTGACATGAGCAAAATATTTTCACAACTGATTATGTGTCAGTGTGTGTGTGCGTGTGTGTGTGTTTGTGTGTGTGTGTGTGTGTGTGTGTGTGTGTGTGTGTGTGTGTGTGTGTGTGTGTGTGTGTGTGTGTGTGTGTGTGTGTGTGTGTGTGTGTGTGTGTGTGTGTGTGTGTGTGTGTGTGTGTGTGTGTGTGTGTGTGTGTGTGTGCATGTGTGTGTGTGGTCCCAAATCATAAAAATTGAAAGAAAAGGTGACATTTTTTTACCGCCTGATAAAGTCCACCACCCCCCAACGTTTTCCCTCCCTCAATCGTGACATATTTGTATTTTATTCCAAAGATAGGCGAGAGCCAGTGGAATGCGTCTGGCTCTGGTTTCTGAGTGAAAGGCGTGTTAATACTTCTGACTGTAATCACAGAGTTCACATATTGGTTTGATTTGTGCAGATCAGGCTCTAATGGGCAAACACTCGCAGGGTTAATCAATGTGTGAGTGGATGGAGCAGGGCTGGGGCTCACAGCTATACGGGTCACTGTGTGTGTGTGTGTGTGTGTGTGTTACAGATATGCAACCTCTGGAGCTTAACCTTGTCAGCTGAGAGGGTGCAGAAGATGTGTGTGAGACATGTAATCTGTGGAAGACACTGCCCTGTGCTTGTGGGTTATCAGTGATGACTCTGTGTGTACTGCATCAATGTGGGGTATTAGTGAAGATGCTCTAATGGGCTGAGAGCAATGTACTGCAGCTGCTTTGAGATGGCAGTGAAGAAAATGTTTAAAAATCATACGTGTTCACCTCCCCTTCTATATTGTCCATGACCCTTCTCAGCTCTACCCAATTCTTAGTCCACTGACGGTAATCCAACATCCACCCCCTTCACCCCCACCCCTCCCTATGTCCTTTGCTGGGAAATCAGATATTTTGCTAAAATGACCTGCGTGGCTCAGATTTTCTCCCATCCCCCCCACTCTCTCTCTCTCCCCTCTCTCTCTCTCTCTCTCCCTCTCTTTCTCTCTCTCTCTCTCTCTCTCTCTCTCTCTCTCTCTCTCCCTCTCTCCCTCTCTTTCTCTCTTTCTCTCTCTCTCTCTCTCTCTCTCTCTTTCTCTCTCTCTCTCTCCCTCTTTCCCTCTCTTTCTCTCGCTCTCTCTCCTTTTCTCTGCTCCCTTTCCCCCCTTTCACTCTCATCATCTCCATCCACAGAAAGATGTGGGTCTTTTCCTCTGTCCTGCAAACTGAGGTCTGCCTGGTGCTGTGTGGTTGTGGCCGGGATGCTGCAGTTGCCAAGTTTATGGCTGGACGCTGCGGTTGCCAGATTGATGGGTTATTCCCATAGGAGGGAAACCAAACAATTCCTAGAATGTACCTTCAGACTCCCGAGGAGAAATATACAGCATCTTGTCCCTTTAGTCAGGACAGGCTGGAAAGATGGATGAGCTCAGGATTATGGGGGAGGGTAGTTGTGAATACAGGGCCTTGTTTAACAGGGCCTTGGTCTCTCTTCACAGCAGCTAGACTGAGAGTAGGTTTGGCTGCGTGGGCCACTCTGTCACACACTGACAGTTTGGATCATTGACTCATAGGGAATGTAATCCAACAGTTTTGCTCCTCCAAAAATGTTAACTATGGCAGATATGAGAGGGGTGCAGGTTGTGTAAGATTCTAATAATCTGCTGGCCTGCTGTGTGGCCTAGCAGTGCTGAGGCAGTTTGAACAGATAATACATCTCCCCCATATGATACACACACATGCACGCCAGCACACACACACATACACGCCAGCACACACACACACACACACACACACACACACACACACACACACACACACACACACACACACACACACACACACACACACACACACACACACACACACACACACACACACATCTCCTCCCTCGCATGGCAGGTTGACTGTGTTTACCCCATCCCAGACACATGGCAATAAAGCATCCAGGTTTTCCAGAGTGTCCAGGCCAGGCATGGACACTCCTCTACCCCAGAAACCCTCCCCTATCCTGGGGAGCTGCACTTGACCAAGGGCCCCCTCCTCTGGAGAGCGTGGAGAGTCCTGGCTGTCTGACGTGTATTCCTCTGTGAATGTGGCTGTGTGTTTAGTTATTAAAAGGTTGACTTTATGCAAAGTGACAGTGATGATGATACATTATCCTTCTCCAGGACTCACAGAGATAAACACTGTTGTGGCTGTGAGCCACCGTGATGATTTACACTGTTTTGGTCAGTCGAGGTTAAAGTGAGGAGCTCAGCGAAAAGGTATTTTTCCTCTGTGTGAATGTGTGTCTCTCTCTGTGTGTGTGTGTGTGTGTGTGTGAAATATGACACTGAAAACGGCTGTATTTCATTTTGTGACAGGGAAGGAAATGTCTCTGATAGTGAAACAATAGTGTTGGTTAGGTTAGCTAGTGTGTGTGAGAGCTACTTAAAATACTAACATTCAGCTCTGAAACTGGAACCAAAATATGGGGGCTTGAAGAAGACTAGAGGGGTTTCCTACGAAGCAGGTTTGAGGAGTTAGTGAGGTAACTTTGGTCAATGCTGAGTTACACTCTGGATAACCGGTCATACAAAAGCGGCTCACCTTTTAGCCAGCTACACTTCTATGGCAATGAATCCTTCAGAACTAACCTGTCCTGGGGGCCGGCGAACTCACGGCTATCTCCACTTACCCTGAATGAAATGACTGAGCCACGAGTTGAGGACCAATTCAATCAGATTCACTCCCTCTTGCGAAGATTGCGTGCAAAATTATTTGCAAAATGTACATTTGGTATCCTTTCCCCAACAGATCATACATAAAAAGTTGTATAAAAATAAACTATTACAATTTCATGGGACTCATCAAAACAGCCAAACAGAGCACAGCGATACCACAACAAATCCACTAATTAATCTACTCCATCTGAATCACATTTGAAGTTTTAATATACCTTCATACTAAATGGTACACTATGCCATTGAGCCACATCTAGTGTTGTACACACTGCCTTCCACTGCCCAGAAGCGCTTAGCAGTGGGTACTTGGGTAGTGGGACTGTAATGGCATTCTTAGTTAATGGAGGATGTCTCTACTGCTGGGCGTTGGAGCACAAAATGGATCCTCTCTGAAATGAAGCCTTGTTTCCTCCTGATGTCTGCCCTCTGGGATCCAAATGGTGGACAGACTGTCTGCTTTGCTCAGACTGATGCACTTGAAGTGGAGGTACTGTAAGACATTAACCTTCAGCAGCTTTCTGATATCTGTCCTGTATTTGGTATGTTGTATATTTGGTATGATGTGTATTTGGTATTGTCACGTTCGTTGTATGGATGAGACCAAGGTGCAGCGTGATGAGACTACATCTTCTTTAATGAAACAAAGAAACTTAACAAACTTACAAAAACAACAAACAGAACATGAAGCTATATAATAATAGTGCTGACACAGGCAACTAAACATACACAATAACTCACAAAATACCCAAGGAATATGGCTGCCTAAATATGGTACCCAATCAGAGACAACGATAAACAGCTGCCTCTAATTGAGAACCAATCTAGGCAACCATAGACATACATAACACCTAGACTAGTAAACACCCATAGACATACAAACCCCTAGACAGGAACAAAAACACATATGTCACCCATGTCACACCCTGACCTAACCAAAATAATAAAGAAAACAAAGAATACTAAGGTCAGGGCGTGACAGGTATGTTGTATATTTGGTATGTTGTATATTTGGTATGCTGCGTATTTGGTATGTTGCGTATTTGGTATGTTGCATATTTGGTATGTTGCATATTTGGTATGTTGGATATTTGGTATGTTGTATATTTGGTATGTTGTATATTTGGTATGTTGTATATTTGGTATGTTGTATATTTGGTATGTTGCATATTGGGTATGTTGTGTATTGGGTATGTTGTGTATTGGGTATGTTGTGTATTTGGCATGTTGTGTATTTGCTATGTTGTGTATTTGGTATGTTGTATATTTGGTATGTTGTACATTTGGTATGTAAAATGTGAAATTAACATGACTTGTACTACAGGTATATGATCTTAATATTTTTTGCCGTTTTGCTACAGCTGGAAAATAATCCTGCAGCAACAGGAAATGTGAATTATAGTGAATGGAGATTTTTGGAGTGGTTGATATATTTTTCGTAATGGAAAATCAAGTCTGAAATGTAAAAGTGTAAATTAAATGAAGGGGGATCCAATGAAGATCCTCCATCTGTATAAAATGATAAGCCTGATGTTAAATATGTATCTGTATGCGTGCAGTATGTCAGCATCTGAACATGTGTCCATGTGTGTGTGTATTTATATGCATGCGTACTTGTACGTGTGTGTGTAGATGCATGTTATTGTACGTGCAACGCTATATGCTTGCTTGGATGCGTGTGTATGCGGTAAAGGAGGAACAGCTCGCTGGGCCGTGTGTTGGGTGTCTGGGGCCGAGGCGGGCCGGTCCGGGGCAGTGTTTATGCTATGCTATGATTAACACCGTCCAGGTGCTCTGTTGGCAGGCCTGGCCACCCACCGCCCACTGTTGCTGCTGCTTGAGACACACACATTTCCCCATCGTGGCTGGGCCCACTCATCCATATTTACAAAGCTGGATGAGCTAACACGCTGAACTATTGACCACCATTTATTCTTATTCTCAGACTATCATAAACGATGCTTCTTCACTGACAGAGAGATGGAGAGGGGGAAGAGAGAAGAGAGGCCAGAGAGGAGAGAGAGGTGTAGGCGGCTGGAGGGGAGTTAGAATTCCACAATGAAACAGAGTGTAAGTAAGGAGGGTGGAGGGAGTGGAGAGGAGATGGGGTGAAATAGAGAGAGAGAGAGAGCGAGGTAAAGAGACCAAGGGAGAAAGAGATGGAGGTGTGTGTGTCGGGCTCCCTAGCTGTGACGGTCTGCTTCAGAGGGAATGAGCTGAGGATGGATGCCACAGACAGCGCTCAGACGGCGTTGAGCATTTCATTAACCCTATCTCCCCTGGTCTAGACAGGAAGGACCAGGCCTGGCCACACACAACCATGGCCCTGTTGAGGGAGCTGATCTTGGGGCTGGGTCAGCACTTGCCGAGCCCCTGGGAGGCAGCATGCTGTTTGTTTTGCCCTAGTTGTGTACTGTATGTATTCACAGTCTGTTTGTTCAAAATAGCTTATTCATGCTTCAGCTCTATTCACAGGATTCTTACACTGAGCGTGCTCAGAAGAGATGTCTGTCCTCATGTTTGCTGATTGGTCCCAGAGCCGAGAAGCTGTCAGAGACTGAGGTCAGAGTGAGGAGAGAAGAGGACAAGAGGAGAAAGGAGAGGACAAGAGAAGAGAAGAGAAGATAGGAGAGGAGTAGAAGAGGCGAAGAAAGATGGATAGGAGGAGGAAGGGAAGGAGAGGAGAGGAGAGGAGAGGAGAGGAGAGGAGAGGAGAGGAGAGGAGAGGAGAGGAGAGGAGAGGAGAGGAGAGGAGAGGAGAGGAGAGGAGAGGAGAGGAGAGGAGAGGAGAGGAGAGGAGAGGAGAGGAGAGGAAAGATGGATAGGAGGAGGAAGGGAAGGAGAGCAGAGTGGTGAGCTGAATCAATAGTCCAGAGAATCTGCATTCTTCCACTGAACTGTCTGACTCAGTGATAAGTGTTCCTAATTGTGTAATCACTGGCATTGGTATGAGTAGTTGTGTAATAACAGTCGTCTAACACAATATCTCATCTCACTCCCACTCAGTGTATCAATATGTATTCACACCTGTTTTCTTGACGTCCTGTTGGAATAACTAACTTTTTTCCAATAGGTTTGTGATTAACATTGTACATTTCTGTGACACCAAATCATTTCATCACCATATGTTTTTTGCCAAAACTCAGTTTAGGTACTATTCATAGGTTATTGAAGTATAATATAGAATGTAATTACAGAGTATCAGTCCTATCCCTGCTGCAAAGGCATCTGGGATGCTGGAGGAACCACAGATCCAGAGAAAACACACTCCAAGCCTACTCTTTGAGCACTGGATTTTACAAGCCAAACAAAAGGTAGGGCCTCCCCCCATGTCAAATAAATACGCCGTCAAACAGATAGTCATCAGCCATGTGTTTTAATTGTCAGACAGGAAGATTGGATTTGATTTCCGAGGGAGATACTCTGAATGATTGGTAGTCCTATTTTACAAAGCTATAACTATAAGCAAGCAGGAGCTTGAACTGACGTGACTGAAATCCATAACCGTAACATATCGCCTTCAATTTAGGATTAATGGTATAGCCTAGTTATTTAAAGATGCAGTCCGGGATCTTAAGCACTTACAAATGCGTACAATATTGTATGAATTGGAATTCGTAGAAAAACAAAAAAACAAACGTAGTACACAATTGTGCACAATTTTTGGGGACCCGTTTTGGCTACTACTGGCTGAAATGACACAAAACCTTTGGAGCATCACTTTAATTCCAGATGTAAGGACTAGTGTGAGACTGACTGAGTATACCTACACACACTTTGCTTAGAGAAAAACAGAAAACCACCACCCACCAAAAATATGATATAAATGCCTACTACGGTGCCTTACAGAAGTATTCATCCCCCTTGGCGTTTTTCCTTTTTTGTTGCATTACAACCTGCAATTTAAAGTGATTTTTATACGAATTTCATGTAATGGACATACACAAAATAGTAAAAATTGTTGAAGTGAAATGAAAAAAAAATGACTTGTTAAAAAATGTTTAAAAAAAAGGAAACTGAAAAGTGGTGTGTACTTTGCTATGAAGCACTTAAATAAGATCTGGTGCAACCAATTACCTTCTGAAGTCACAAAAGTATTAAAATAAAGTCCACCTGTGTGCAATCTAAGTGTCACATGATCTGTCACATGATTTCAGTATATATACACCTGTTCTGAAAGGCCCCAGAGTCTGAAACCCCACAAAGCAAGGGGCACCACCAAGCAAACGGCACCATGAAGACCAAGGAGCTCTCCTAACAGGTCAGGGACAAAGTTGTGGAGAAGAACAGAACAGGGTTGGGTTATGAAAAAAATATCAGAAACTTTGAACATCCCACGGAGCGCCATTAAATCCATTATTAAAAAATGGAAAGAATATGTCACCACAACAAACCTGCCAAAAGCCCACCAAAACTCACGACCAGGCAAGGAGGGCATTAATCAGACGTGCAACAAAGAGACCAAAGATAACCCGAAGGAGCTACAAAGCTCCACAGTGGAGATTGGAGTATCTGTCCATATGACCACTTTAAGCCATACACTCCACAGAGCTGAGCTTTACGGAAGAGTGGCCAGAAAAAAGCTAATGCTTAAAGAACAAAATAAGCAAACACGTTTGGTGTTCTCCAAAAGGCATGTGGAAGACTCCCTAAAACTCCCCATCTGTAAATAGCACACCCAACTATCTCATCCCTATATTGTTATTTTTTTGCACATCATAATCTGCACATCTTTCACTCCAGTGTTAATACTAAATTGTAATTATTTAACCTCTTTGGCCTATTTATTGCCTTACCTCCCTACTCTTACTACATTTGCACACACTGCACATAGCCTTTTTCTATTGTGTTATTGACTGCATGTTTGTTTATTCCATGAGTAACTCTGTGTTGTTGTTTTTGTTGCACTGCTTTTCTTTATCTTGGCCAGGTCACAGTTTTAAATGAGAACTTGTTCTCAACTAGCCTACCTGGTTAAATAAAGGTGAAAAAAAACATATGGAAGAAGGCACTCTGGTCAGGTGAGACTAAAATTGGCCATCAAGGAAAACGCTATGCCCTGCGCAAACTCAACACCTTACATCACCCCGAGAACACCATCCACACAGTGAAGCATGGTGGTGGCAGCGTCATGCTGTGGGGATGTTTTTTATCGACAGGGACTGGGAAACTGGTCAGAATTGAAGGAATGATGGATGGCGCTAAATACAGGGCAATTCTTGAGGGAAACCTGTTTCAGTCTTCAGAAATTTGAGACTGGGACGGAGGTTCACCTTCCAGCAGGACAATGACCCTAAGCATACTGCTAAAGCAACACTCGAGTGGTTTAGGGGGAAGCCCAGACCTCAATCCAATTGAGAATATGTGTTATGAAAGATTGCTGTACACCAGCAGAACCCATCCAACTTGAAGGAGCTGGAGCAGTTTTGCCTTGAAGAATGGGCAAAAATCACAGTGGCTAGATGTGCCAAGCTTATAGAGACATATCCCAAGAGACTTGCAGCTGTAATTGCTGCAAAAGGTGGCTCTACAAAGTACTTTGGGAGGGTGAATAGTTATTCATGCTCAAGTTTTCCATTTTTTTTGTCTTATTTCTTGTTTGTTTCACAAGAAAATATATTTTGCATCTTCAAAGTGGTAGGCATGTTGTGTAAATCAAATGATACAAACCTCCCCCAAATCCATTTTAATTCCAGGTTGTAAGGCAACAAAATAGGAAAAATGCCAAAGAGGGTGAATACTTTCACCATCCACTGTAAATGGCAGTGTAGTCATTACAGCTCCACCTTCACATTCCCCAGTCTGTGCCAGAGAAACACATATTACAACCTGTTTACAACGGTCCCATAAACCTGGTGCTCTGTTGCTGAGGGAAGACTGTGCTCTTCTGATTAAACCACACCAGTCATGTGTTTACTCCTGGCTAAGTGGAGGTCACAGATATTTTTTCTTTAGTTTTCCCCCAATAAATCTCTTTCCGGGCCGGGGGAGCGGAGGAGAGTGGAAGGGTAGGGCAGAGGCAGAGGCAGAGAGGGAGAGGGGCCCCATGCTCGGTGGTCCCCTAAGACCGGCACTGGGGAGAGCAGGAGCAAAAACTCTCCCTTCTGGCAAAGGGTGGGCGATGCCACTCTGCGACGGGGGACGGCAGGCTCTGGTGAGTGTTACTGAGCTGTCACTGGTTCCCCAACAGCCCCCCCCTCCCCCCTTGTCCCTCTGGAATGGGCTGGGCCAACAGGACAGGGGTGGGGTCAGAGCCAGAAGCATTCCCTGCATTCAGTATGGCCGGCAGTGAAGAGGGAGGTACACACCACACACACCAACAAGCTCTCACAGTCTCATTGCAGAATTAGAAGTTTATCCACATTTCTCCAAACATTTAAGTTGCTCCAAACTTCACATTTCTATTTTGGACACCCTGGGTTGACTCCTCCTGCTCAGCATTGTTCCGTTTCTCCAAACCTCACATTTCAAAGTTAAGGGTTAAGGTTTGGGATAGGGTTAAAACCAATTTTGTTTAGGCATTCATTCCAAATGGTTAAGGTAATGGTTAAGGTTTTGGATAGTGTTAAACAAAAAAATTAAAATGAGTGTCCACCACTGGGATTGAACACGTGACTGATTCGTGTGTGTGATCCGGAGACATGCGATTACGCCCATTCACCATCCACATTCACCATGCCTTAGCAAAACAGTTATAGCACTCACTGTTGTTCCTAGTGTCCGCTATTGAAGGCATTTCCCGATGACCTCAGGACAAGGATAGACATCCAATTTCACTCCTGAGTGATCTGCCTGACACACACATACATACACACACTGTTGTTACTGGCTGAGGCCACCTGGGCAGGCTACATGTCACCACTGTCAGATTCAACAGGACACAAAGCTAATCTAAACCAGCCCCAGCATGCACCTCTCTCTCCCTCACTCCCTCTCTCTCACGCTACACATGCATGCACACACACACACAGACACACAACACACACATACAGACGATGCAACACACAACAACAACAACAATTGCAATAACAATTAAACAAGCCCCCTCATTGTAAATGTTAAATTTTAAAGTGTTTAGGGTTAAGGTTAGGCATTAACTCTGAATGGTTAAGGCAAGGTTTAAGGTTAAGGGGTGGCAGGTAGCCTAGTGGTTAGAGCGTTGGACCAAAAAGTTGAATCGAATCCCCGAGCTGACAAGGTAAAAATCTGTCGTTCTGCTCCTGATCAAGGCAGTTAACCCACTGTTCCCCGGTAGGCCGTCATTGTAAATAAGAATTTGTTCTTAACTGACTTGCCTATTTAAATAAAGGTTATATAAAAAAATCTAAAAAAACAACTTCCTATCGCTTGATTCGAACTTGCAGCCTTTGGAATCAGAGGCAGATGTTTACAGAATCAGAGGCAGATGTTTACACCCATCCTCCATCCTCATCCACAATGCAAAACCAAAACCTCCTTGAAGGTAACAGCTCTCACTGTGTCCAATTTCCACATCATCTCCTGATGTCCTCAGACATGGATGTACGTCGAATACTGACTTGTTTCACGGTGACCTGGCTGTATCCTAAGTCCTGGGAGAATGAGGGAGTGGGAGAGAGAGTCAAAGATAGAGAGACAGAGAGTGCACACAGCTGCTCAGCATCTTGCTGCGGCAGTTCTTAATGGACTTGACATGCTCTGACAAAATCAATTTTTTGATGGAGCTGTGATTACAATGATAGGCCTGGAATTACGATTTTGGCTCCTCGTGGGTTTGGTGCTCTCTCTCTCTCTCTCTCTTTTCTCTCTCTCTTTCTCTCTCTTTCTCTCTCTTACACACACGCACGCACACACGCACACACGCACACACGCACACACGCACACACACACACACACACACACACACACACACACACACACACACACACACACACACACACACACACACACACACACACACACACACACACACACACACACACACACACACACACACACAGTGTTTAGTGAACTTCAGACAGACTTTACTGTGCCTATTCCTAACACTTCAGACCTCTCAGGGGATCCACATGGATCAGTTTTAAGAGCTCTCTAATTCCCCAACAGAAGAATGGACATATTTAACACTTTACAGACACCATGCCAAATGACTGGCATCCACATGTGTACAAGGGGCATAGGCACTGGGAAGCTGGGCCCACCAAACCGACTGAAAAAAAAAAAAATCCTGGACATTGTTTGTCTTTTTACCTAAACATGCAAACAACCTCAGATAGAATCCATAGCAAGCAGTGCACTGGGTTAGATGGTATATAACAGAACTGATGAACTGGAATGACATTCAATCTCACGGCATGGGTTGCCAAAAACAACTAACTGAAAGCCACACCCCCAGTAAGCCACAAATAGGACTGCATTCAGGCATATGTCACTATGCTTCTATGGCTATATGCACCATGCCACTGCCTAATTAATTTGTTCATTTAGTGAACAAGACAGCTCATAATCCAATGCCTTTAATCACAGTAAACACATATATGTTTGCTTTAATTAGCTTTAAAAATGTATTTTGTGTAGAATTTTTGTGTAGAATAACATGAGATGAGCTATGAAACTGCACATTTTCCATTTTCCTCTCTGCCCCATGGCAAAATGTGTAATTTTAACAGTTTTAACAATTGTAGGAAATGACCTTCAAAACAGAAAATCTTTATCTTTGCCCCATGGCAACATGTATAAAATTGTTGGCTGCAGGCCCACCCACCAACACATTTCTGGCAATGAAACTTCACAGTATGTTTTGTGTTTGTGTGAAACAATGTGTAGAAATGTAGTTTGTTGAAAGGTAGACACTGTACACAAAGCATGCTGACTAATAGGTATGAGCATCTGGAGTCGTTTGCTTGTATCCCTGTATTTTCCTTATTGTTTGATGAAACTTCTCATTAGCAGTAATCAGAGAATGACCTTCTGCACCCGAGTCAGAAGGAACACAAACCAACGGGGCATTTAGCACTAACTCCACAAAGCTCTTGTGGCATAATTGGACTCATTTGAGATGTTCGGGTTTTGAGAGAGCCGCAGCATAGCCACGGTGAGATACGTTTTTCCATCCCTTCTCATTATATATCAACATCTTTGATCTAATCTCCTAAAACTTTGCTCGCTGATGTTTCACAATGACACATTTGTGACGGCTGTGAACACACATTGCTAACCTAAGAGCATGTTAGTTTCCAGTCGTTTCAGCTCTGAAGAATGCCTCGGTTTACTCCAGTGTGGTTCAGGCCTCCATTTTGCAACATTAAAGCCTCTTTTGTGTGGGAGACCTATTCTTATGACTAAAACAGATGTAGGATCTTATTAATTTTAGCATGTTTGCAACATTAGGAAAATAATCTTGCAGCAACAGGAAATGTGAGTTATTATGTTGATTATTTCTTGAGTGGATATATTTTGTAGGGGTTGATACATTTTTCATTAGGCCAAATCAAGTCTAACATTTTAAAGTGGAAATGACAAACTTTAGAAGCCTTTTTAAACCTTGAAGACAAAATAAGTTTACGATTTTTGCTGTAACATTTATGTTTGTCATATTAATTAATCACTGAAATTACAGTAATTTAATGGAATTACATTAAACAACTGTAAATTGTTCCATTTGACATCCATAGTGTAAATAGAGAGCTGACAAACAGCTGATCACGTGAAGTGAATGTTTTTTTGGGATGTTTGTGTGCTATTGACCAGAAGTGGTGTGTGTATGGAGATGTGTAACCACTTCTTTTGGGATGTCATCAGTTTCTGATAGGGTTGTTACCAGTGTCATCATGTGTGTGACAGTCCTTATTTATATATTTATATTTAGCACTGATTGGATAATGTACCATTACCAGTACACAAACAAATGTGTCTGTCATAATGCCCTCAGACATTGGCCTGGTTATCTTATCTGGCACTGGTGCGGTGTGTGTGTCCATGTGTCCGCTCTGGGGTCGTTGGCAGGGCAATGGCCATGTCCTCAGTGCCTGAGGGGAGGTGAGGAAGGGTCATTCTCTGCCCTCTGTCAGCTTAGGCTGACACACACACACACACACACACACACACACACACACACACACACACACACACACACACACACACACACACACACACACACACACACACACACACACACACACACATACACAGAGGGGCTATCTCTCCCTGTGCTCTCTCTGCTGAGGGTCTGAGTGTTCAGCAGCAGTCCTCTCCCCACACTCTTCCCAGCTCTCTCCCCACACTCTCCACAGCCCTTGCACCAGTCCTTTCCAGAGTCTTCTCCCCACAGCCCACCCCAGCCCTCTCCTCAGCCCTCTCCCCAGTCCTCTCCCCAGTCCTCTCCCCAGTCTTTTCCCCAGCCCTCTCCCCGGCCCTGTCCTCCATCCTCTCCCCAGCCCTGCCCTCCGTCCTCTCCCTAGTCCTCTCCCCAGACCCCTGCCCAGTCTTCTCCCCAGCCCTCTCCCCAGCCCTCTCCTAAGCCCTCTCCCCAGCCCAGTCCTTTGTCCTCTCCCCAGTCCTCTCCCCAGCCCTCCCCAGCCCTCCCCCAGCCCTGTCCTCAGTCCTCTCCCCAGTCCTCTCCCCAGCCCTCCCCCAGCCCTGTCCTCAGTCCTCTCCACAGTCCTCTCCCCAGTCCTCTCCCCAGTCTTCTCACCACTCCTCTCCCCAGCACTGTCCTCACCCTCTCCACAGATCTCTCCACAGCCCTCTCCCCAGCACTGTCCTCAGTCCTCTCCCCAGTCCTCTCCCCAGTCTTCTCCACAGTCCTCTCCCCAGTCCTCTCCCCAGCCCTCCCCCAGCCCTGTCCTCAGTCCTCTCCACAGTCCTCTCCCCAGTCCTCTCCCCAGCCCCCCATCCCTGTCCTCAGTCCTCTCCACAGTCCTCTCCCCAGTCCTCTCACAAGTCCTCCCCCATCCCTGTCCTCAGTCCTCTCCCCAGTCCTCTCCCCAGCCCTCCCCCAGCCCTGTCCTCAGTCCTCTTCCCAGTCCTCTCCCCAGTCCTCTCCCCAGCACTGTCCTCGGTCCTCTCCCCAGTCCTCTCCCCAGCCCTCCCCCAGCACTGTCCTCAGTCCTCTCCACAGTCCTCTCCACAGTCCTCTCCCCAGCACTGTCCTCAGTCCTCTCCCCAGTCCTCTCACAAGTCCTCCCCCATCCCTGTCCTCAGTCCTCTCCCCAGTCCTCTCCCCAGCACAGTCCTCAGTCCTCTCCACAGTCCTCTCCCCAGCCCCCCAGCCCTCCCCCAGCCCTGTCCACAGTCCTCTCCCCAGTCCTCCCCCAGCCCTGTCCTCAGTCCTCTCCCCAGTCCTGTCCCCGTCCTCTCCCCAGTCCTCTCCACAGTCCTCTCCCCAGTCCTCTCCCCAGCCCTCTCCCCAGCCCTGTCCTCAGTCCTCTCCACAGTCCTCTCACCAGTCCTCTCCACAGTCTTCTCCCCAGTCCTCTCCCCAGCCCTCCCCCAGCCCTGTCCTCAGTCCTCTCCACAGTCCTCTCCTCAGTCTTCTCCCCAGTCCTCTCCCCAGCCCTCCCCCAGCCCTCTCCACAGTCCTCTCCCCAGTCCTCTCCCCAGTCCTGTCCCCTTCCTCTCCCCAGTCCTCTCCACAGTCCTCTCCCCAGCCCTCTCCCCAGCCCTCTCCTCAGTCCTCTCCACAGTCCTCTCACCAGTCCTCTCCACAGTCTTCTCCCCAGTCCTCTCCCCAGCCCTCCCCCAGCCCTGTCCTCAGTCCTCTCCACAGTCCTCTCCTCAGTCCTTTCCCCAGCACTGTCCTCAGTCCTCTCCCCAGTCCTCTCCCCAGTTCTATCCCCGTCCTCTCCCCAGTCCTCTCCCCAGCCCTGTCCCCTGTCCTCTCCCCAGTCCTCTCCCCAGGCCTCTCCCCAGCCCTGTCCCCCTTTCTCTCCCCCGTCCTCTCCAGAGTTCTCTCCCCAGCCCTCTCCCCAGCCCTGTCCCCCGTCCTCTCCCCCGTCCTCTCCACAGTCCTCTCCCCAGCCCTCTCCCCAGCACTGTCCTCAGTCCTCTCTCCAGTCCTCTCCCCAGCCCTGTCCCCCGTTCTCTCCCCAGTCCTCTCCCCAGCCCTCCCCTGCATTCTGAATGTTATCCTTTAGGCTCCTAATTGTCTGTAATTTGCTTGTTGAAAGAATCGCCAGCTCATCTGGCCCTGTAACGTGGGGTAACCTGAGAGCCCCTGAGGGGGAGGTGGAGGAAGAGGAGGAGGAGGAAAAGGGGAGGAATTAGGGAGGAGAATAAGAGGAGGAAAGCAGGACAACTAGAAGGGGAGGAGGAAAGGCTGGTTTGTTCAACACAGAGACTCACACAGTTAGAAAGGTCTGCATGGCTGTCATAGTGATTGAAGTTTATGAAGAGACGTGTGTTTGTGTGTGTGACTGAATATGATGCAGTGCTAACATTAGATGTCATCTCCCACGAATGATGCAGCGCCCCCCTTGGGCCAATTGAGATATTGCGTATGACCAACAAATTTCACTTAATTACTCTAGTTCCCACCTTGGGCCAATCAGTGTAATTTTGTAAATGCCAGATCTCTATGGCAACACGCATCATTCACCAAAGTTTCGTCAAAATCAGGCCAGTGCGGTCTGAGATATCACATGTGACTAAAGTACGATCAAAAAGACGACAGAGGCAGATCAACAGTCCCCTCCCTGATTTAATCATGGGGGACAACAAAGCAAAGACGAGAAGTGTGACTTGCTTCTGCTAAGATTGATCCATTGAAAAAAAAAGAAGCAAATATATCCAGCTATTTGTCCAGGCTGTAGCATGGACGGTGGCATCATGGATCAATATATCCAGCTATTTGTCCAGGCTGTAGCATGGACGGTGGCATCATGGATCAATATATCCAGCTATTTGTCCAGGCTGTAGCATGGATGGTGGCATCATGGATCAATATATCCAGCTATTTGTCCAGGCTGTAGCATGGACGGTGGCATCATGGATCAATATATCCAGCTATTTGTCCAGGCTGTAGCATGGATGGTGGCATCATGGATCAATATATCCAGCTATTTGTCCAGACTGTAGCATGGACGGTGGCATCATGGATCAATATATCCAGCTATTTGTCCAGGCTGTAGCATGGACGGTGGCATCATGGATCGGTCAGGTGGAGGCGGGCGGCGGGGTGTCAAGGATATTCCAGCTCAGACACATGGCCAGGGTCTGAACACAGCCAGCACCTGCCTGAGCTAAAAAATATATATAAAATAACAGTTCTTATTGTATTATGAATACATTAAATTAATTAAACAAAATACATTTGAATTGAACCATTACAAATTGTGGTGCGTGGGCTTTAGTGTGTGTGCATTCGTGTATGTGTGTTTGTTTCCAGTGTCCCTCTGGGTGGCAAAGGAATAGAGTCCAACTGTCATGTTGAATATGGCTTCATTGTTGTCAAGGCGACACAACCAGGACCAAGAGACACTAGTCTTTTTCGGTCCGACCATTTGGAAACCTCCACCCTGGTTAGGGGTTGGCACACACACACACGCATACACACAGAGAATGTCCTGTTGGTCCTGTGATGTTCTCCTCCGTGTGTGACAGAGCATGGCATGGCCTGGTGGGCAGGATGTGAGGTTCTGCTTGTTTGTTTTAATGTCCTGTGGTAAAGGGAGAATGAGCGCCGGCCTGTCTGCCTACCTGCTCTTCAGCCTCTCAAGCTGACATCTTGTTGTGTCATGTGTTATCTACATTTTGCACTTTAGGAAGTCAATGAGAACCAATCCTCTTTCACAACTACAACCTGGGTATCTTACTGGGGGAGTCGAGACATTTCTGAACGATCAACTCCCATTCCCAACCATGTCTCCCATTCCAGACCATTGAGCTATCAGATTCAGAGGAACAGAAATAATCGAACCACACATTGTAGTTCCGGGGTCGTATATCCAATAGGGAAGCCTAAACTATGAACTATTGTCATTGAGCCGCCCCAAATCTATCCCAGAAGAGTCCTAACCCCAACCCTAACCACAGACTACAGACATACAGGGTACAGAAGTTAGGCGACTACTCTGAGTTACCCTACTCTCTTTCATCTTAAGGGTCAACATCTGTCCACATCCTCATGTTTGACAGTTGGAATCAGGGGCAAATTGTGTAATTTCCTCTCCTCTGCAGCCCAGTGTGTACCAGGGCTGATTCTACATGACAGTATAACAACAGGCCTGCAGGTAGCTGTTGAGGTGGTACTTTTACTGTACTGTATGTGATGTTAATTTGTCTGTAATATTAATTGCTCTACAGCACACAGTGGTCTGAATAGCGGCATTAAGCAGAACCTGGACAGAACTTGATGCTTCTGCTATATTCTTCTCTACTTATTTTTCCCGATCCTCCCTGTCTTCTTCCGTTACAGTTGGGTCAGGTATTTTATTGTTCTCCTTCTCTGTTTCTCGGTCACTTCTTTCCCCCGCCCTCACCAGCAGTAGCTAGTGTTTCCATGGCCCGTCCTAGCTGTGTTTTGGCCCGGTGTATTGTGGGGCTGGTTTACAGTTTACAGTCCGCCTGTTTGTCAGTCTTTTATACTCCCTGAAACAGGGACCACCCAGGAGGACGTGGGGCGGGGGGCATAGGCTCTCTCTCTCTCTCTGTCTCTGTCTCTCTCTCTCTCTCTCTCTCTCTCTCTCTCTCTGTCTCTCTCTCTCTCTCTCTCTCTGTCTCTCTCTCTCTCTCTCTCTCTCTCTCTCTCTCTCTCTCTCTCTCTCTCTCTCTCTGTCTCTCTCTCTGTCTCTCTCTCTCTCTCTCTCTCTCTGTCTCTGTCTCTGTCTCTCTCTCTCTCTCTCTCTCTCTCTGATTGTAGGTTGTTTAATAGCAGTCTGTGAGCTCAAAGAGCCTTGTCTCTTGGCAGGAGCCGAGCCTTGTCCTGTCCTAACACACAGCCACTGTTTACACTCTGGGGTTCTTCTATTCTGAAATATCAAATACTCGTCCTCCTCATATCACCTAATACCCCATTCCTCCACCCTAAAGAAGTCCTCAAAAACTTTCTGGTTGCCACGGAGAAACACTAGGTTGTCATGAAAGGATGACTCGTTGTTTTCTCAATTGTTTACACTGTTTGGCAATGGTGACATCAAGGGAATTATTGGTGATAAATGTAATGTTGAGAATAATTTTGCGTCACTATCACTAAGTGGTCCATGTGCGTGAATAACTAGGCCAATGGTGAGTCACTAGGTTCAGACCATCATGGGTTTTTCCCATCACACACACTGATTGAATCCACTGAGACTAATGTAATGCCTAGCGTGATGACGTGCATACTAGTGCATTAGTTTAGCAGTTAGAGAGGGAAGATATGTAGGCCAGACTACTCATACTGTTCACAACCGCTCTATTAGGCCTTGTTTACAACCAACCCTCGTATAATGGACAAAGTGATGGTGATGAAGAGGGGGTTAGAGAAGTTCTCTGTATTGCTAACCAAAATATATAGTTAGTACTTGTATCTTGAAAACTGTTCATTCCAGAAAGTAGAAGCATATTGACAGAGTTGTTTGCCAGGTAGGTAGTCGCTTCCTGCTTGTCCAGGTCTGTTATAACTTACAGAGAATCTTTTGATCAACAATGGCATGTCAATTCCTTGGGGGTTGGAAAATGCACTCAAACTCGCCAATTGCTTTCGACATCAGCATAATTTCCCTCTCAATCGCGGAAAATCCATTCTAACTCACTGTGGGAAAGTAACAGATGCACACACACCACATGGGCTACATGCTACTCTGCTTTCTGTAAACACGCACAAACACAGGCATGTACACACACACACACACACACACACACACACACACACACACACACACACACACACACACACACACACACACACACACACACACACACACACACACACACACACACACACACACACACAGACTAACACATTTATTTTGACATGTGTGAGATAACCCTCCCCTTGGTAATGAGTACTGTGATTTCTTTGGGTAAATGATAACTACATACAGTATTTCACTTCTGCTGCTTTACTGTACGTACACACACACAGTGCAGTAGGATAGTATTCAGACCCCTTGACTTTTCCACAATTTGTTAAGTTACAGCCTTAAATGTATTACTTTTAAAAAATCCTCATCAATCTACTACACACAATACCCAACAATGACATTTATAAAAATGTATGAAAAAATAAAAACAGAAATACCTTGTTTACATAAGTATTCAGACTCTTTGCTATGAGGCTCTAAACTGAGTTCAGGTGAATCCTGTTTCCATTGATCATCCTTGAGGTGTTTCTACAACTTGATTGGAGTCCATCTGTGGTAAATTCAATTGATTGGACATTATTTGGAAAGGCACACACCTGTCTATATAAGGTCCCACAGTTGGCATTGCATGTCAGAGCAAAAAGCCATGAGGTCGAAGGAATTGTCCGTTGAGCTCAGAGACAGGATTGTGTCGAGGCACAGATCTGGGGAAGGGTACCAAAACATTTCTGCAGCATTGAAGGTCCACAAGAACACAGTGGCCTCCATCACTCTTAAATTGAAGAAGTTTGGAACCACTAAGACTCTTCCTAAGCTTGCTGCCCGGGCCAAACTGAGCAATCGGGGGAGAATGGCCTTGGTCAGGGAGGTGACCAAGAACCTGATGTTCACTCTGCCAGAGCTCCAGAGTTCCTCTGTGGAGATGGGAGAACCTTCCAGCAGGACATCCATCTCTGCAGCACTCCACCAATCAGGCCTTTATGGTAGAGTGGCCAGATGGAATCCACTCCTTAGTAAAAGGCACATGACAGCCCGGTTGGAGTTTGCCAAAAGACACCTAAAGGACTCTCAGACCATGAGAAACAAGATTCTCTGGTCTGATGAAACCAAGATTGAACTCTTTGGCCTGAATGCCAACCGTCACGTCTGGAGGAAACATGGCACCATCCCTACAGTGAAGCATGGTGGTGGCAGCATCATGCTGTGGGGATGTTTTTCAGTGGTAGAGACTGGGAGACTAGTCAGGACTGGGACGAAGGTTCACCTTCCAACAGGACAACGACCCTAGGCACACAGCCAAGACAACGCAGGACTCGCTTCGGGACAAATCTCTTATTGTCCTTGAGGGGCCCAGCCAGAGCCCGGACTTGAACCCGATCGAACATCTCTGGAGAGACCTGAAAATAGCTGGGCTATAATCACTGCCAAAGGTGCTTCAATAAAGTACTTAGTAATGGGTCTGAATACTTACGTAATTGTGATATTTCTGTTTTGCATTTTTCTTTTTTTGCTTTGTCATTATGGGGTATTGTGTGTAGATGAGGGAAAAAAATATTTAAGTATAATATTTATATATTTAATATTTAATATTTAACTAAGACTGTAACGTAACAAAATGTGGAAAACGTCAAGGGGATACTTCCCAAATGCACTGAACATACACACACACACACGCGCACACATGCACATACACAGCTGCTGTGCTGTAAGAAAGTTGATAGCTGATGAGAGTTGACCAGGGCTGCAGTATGGAGGGTGCCAGTAGAAACAGAGAGATGTTGTGTTTGGACGCTGCTCTGTGTCTCTGACTGTAATACAGCCGGATGTCAGGGTGGAAGTTACCACAACTTAATTGGACACTGACTGAGATGGCACACGTTTGGCCACCTGGCCCACTGTGATGTCATTTTGGCTCACATACACACACTTACACACTCACACACTTGCATACAGTATGCAGAAACACACACTGATCACTGAGACCTAGGATATGTATGCTTATTTTGGCTCTGGAAGTGACTCCTTGATCAGAATATATTTTTTTCTGAACCAATGGCCGCTGGGATAAAGAACTGGTGAGAAGACAGTGATTTGTTTTCAGTACATTCATCAGGTGACATGAGTGTGTGCTTAGTATGCCCATGGGTCTGCATGGTATTCAAGACATTACATGTTCTCGTCTGAAGGGCTTCTCTCAGGAGAAAATAGACTGTCTTCCAACTTCAGGAAATTAGTGTTCATACAATTGACAGAACTCTAATGTTTTGTGTGTGTGTGTGTGTGTGTGTGTGTGTGTGAGAGAGAGAGAGAGAGAGAGAGAGAGAGAGAGAGAGAGAGAGAGAGAGAAAAGGGGTGATGGAGCACATTATCATGTTCCCTGCTTGTTAGCACATCACAGGCAATTCAATCTGGATAGAGGGATGAAAGGAGGAGAGGAGGTCACGGAGGAGTTCCCGAATGACTAATTTGTTCTGTGTCTCCAACCACTAAGGGAGATTAACCGCTCCCCTTCTTCAGCCCTTGATTTCTGCCCTCCTGTCACTAACCACAGTACATGCACATACATATATTAGACGTACATTAGACATGCCAAAAGACAGCATGATTTTATAGTGTGTAAGCATAGCATTTTGAATGGCATTTTGTTTCAAACATTTAGTATACAAAACATGAAAAACACAATTGACAGTAACCAGCACTGTAGAGAATGTTGTAGTCAATCTCTGGACAGTCAGTAATTTTATAACTTTTATAGTGGCAATCTTAGCAACATGGAGATCTTCTCCCTCCTCTCTCCATTGGTTGGTACAGGTCTTTCCTCCTACTAGGGGGCCCCTGTCTGGGGAGTTGGGTGGAGGTGGTCAGTTGGCATAGCCTTCTGAAATGGCCTGAGTATGGAGCAGTCAGAGCAGAGCAGGGATCACTTATCTCTGTAAACCATGTCTTAGGCAGCCCTGACTATGGCCAGGGAGACAGGGGAGGGCATTATGAGCTATCTAGCGCCAGGGCCTGCTCCCTTGTACTGCAACTGCCACATACACACACATGCATGCACCTTCTCACACACACACACACACACACACACACACACACACACACACACACACACACACACACACACACACACACACACACACACAAATCCTCCAGCCTCCAGAAATCCCCTCCCCTCCTGCCAGGCCTGGGGTCGAGAGGTCACAGGGTTAACACAAGCCAATTTTCAAAACAGTTAAGGAGGAGACAGGAAACACAATATTTACCACATGACTGCCAGAGAAGAGTGACGTGGTGCCACACACAGAAACAGGCCTCAGAGCCAAGGAGCCTTTGTTTTCCCCTCTGCCGATATACACCAATGACAGGATGGGGAGTCTGCCCCATCATTTACTCTTGTACACACTGGGCAGGATTCATACTATGCCAGATAAAATGTTACTGTAGAAAATAAGATGCAAGAAGACAATTAGCTTACTGTAGCTTTCTGGCATGATTTTACTGTAAATGGGAAGTAGGAACTTGTTTTGTTAGTTGATTGAAGCACAACTGATAAAATGTTCGGTGTTCATTGACTGTTGGTAGACATTTCATACATGCACAGTGTCACGTTCTGACCTTTATTTCCTTTGTTTTGTCTTTATTTAGTATGGTCAGGGCGTGAGTCGGGGTGGGCATTCTATGTTTGTTTTTCTATGTTTGGTTTCTGTTTCGACTTAGTATGGTTCTCAATCAGAGGCAGGTGTCGTTAGTTGTCTCTGATTGAGAATCATACTTAGGTAGCCTGGGTTTCACTGTTGGTTTGTGGGTGTTTGTTTCCTGTGTCAGTGTTTGTGCCACATGGGACTGTTTCGTTTATATTCACTTTGTTATTTTGTATTGTGTCATGTTCAGTTTATACTATTAAAACATGGACACTTACCACGCTGCGTTTCGGTCCTTGCTACACCTCTTCAGATGAGGGAGAGGAAATCATCCGTTACACACAGTGCCTTCAGAAAGTATTCAGAACCCTTGACTTTTTCTACATTTTGTTAACGTTAGTTACAGCCTTATTCTAAACTGGATTTTGTAAAAAAAAAAAAAACACAATTACCCATAATGACAAAACAAAAGTAAATGAAATTTAAAAAACGGAAATACTACTTTTACATATGGATTCAGACTTGATATGGAAAGGCACACACCTGTCTGTATAAAGGTTCCACAGTTGACAGTGCATGTCAGAGCAAAAACCAAGCCATGAGGATGAAGGAATTGTCTGCAGCACTCCACCAATCAGGCCTTTATGGTAGAGTGTCCAGACGGAAAGCCACTCCTCAGTAAAAGGCACATGACAGCCCGGTTGGAGTTTGCCAAAAGGCACCTAAAGGACCATGACAAACAAGACACTCTGGTCTGATGAAACCAAGATTGAACTCTTTGCCCTCAATGCCAAGTGTCACGCCTGGAGGAAACCTGGCACCATCCCTACGGTGAAGCATGGTGGTGGCAGCAGCTTGCTGTGGCGATGTTTTTCAGCAGCAGCACCTGGGAGACTAGTCAGGATCTACGGAAAAATAAATGGAGCAAAGTACAGAGAGATCCTTGATGAAAACCTGCTCAGGACCTCAGACTGGGGCAAAGGTTCACCTTCCAACAGGACAACAACCCTAAGGACACAGCCAAGACAACGCAGGAGTGGCTTCGGGACAAGTCTCTGAATGTCCTTGAGTGGCCCAGCCAGAACCTTGACTTGAACGCGATCAAACATCTCTGGAAAGACCTGATAATAGCTGTGCAGTGATGCTCCCCATCCACTCTGACAGAGCTTGAGAGGATCTGTGGAGAAGAATGGGAGGAACACCCCAAATACAGGTGTGCCAAGCTTGTAGTTTCATACCCAAGAAGACTCGAGGCTTTAATCGCTGCCAAAGGTGCTTCAACAAAGTACTGAGTAAAGGGTCTGAATACTTATGTAAATGTCATATTTCTTTTTTTTCTTTTATACATTTGCAAAAGAAAATCTACAACTATTTTTGATTTGTTATTATGAGGTATTGTGTGTAGATTGATGAGGGGGAAAAACTATTTAATGCATTTTAGAATAAAGCTGTAACTTAACAAAATGGGGAATAAGTCAATGGGTCTGAATACTTTCCGAATGCACTGTATGTAAATAATACCATATTCAGAGAAGCATATTAGTGAAGATACTACAGAATATACATCATGCTGATGATGCAGTACAATATGGGGACCCAGCCGGGTCTGCTAATCAGTGTCTGACTGATACAGTGCCTTCAGAAAGTATTCACACCCTTTAACTTTTCCGCATTTTGTTGTGTTACAGCCTGAATCAAACATTTATTAAATTGAGATTTTGTGTCACTGGCTTACACACAATACCCCATCATGTAAACGTAGAATTGTGTTTTTACATCATTTTAATACCGTTTTTTCCAACTGCTTACACACAAAATCTTTTCATGTCACACGATTTTTGAAACCTCTCACTCAAAGTTTCTCAGCATTTGACTCAGTTGTCAATTGCATAAAACACTTTCTCTACCTAACATTCTCTACCTTAAACACAAAAATCTAACAGGAAGTGACTTGCTTAACCTTTTCAAAACACAAACAATCAAAATGCTACACTTATTCACCAGGTCACACACACACTCCTCACATGTGCAAACACTAATAGCTTAACTGATCACTAACCAATCACTGCTTTACTGTAGTATAGGCCTATAAATAGGTCAAAGGTCAGATTACCTGTTTTGAACAATGGATGCCAACAATGGACAGAGAGCAAGAGGAGTATCAGGGAGAGGAAGAGGAAGAAGAGGACGAGGGCAAAGAAGAGAAGGAAGGAGAGCCATCTCTAATGAGATTAGGGCAACACTTGTTGATCATGTGATCAACCACGGTTTGACCATGAGAGAGGCTGGACTGAGAGTCCAGCCCAACTTGAGTCGATTTACAGTGGCGTCCATAATTCGAACCTTCAGAAATGGGAACAGGTATGCAATTATCTAATGACTATTTTAGCATTACAGTAAAGTACCATAAAATACGTGTGACTGCATAGTATTGCATAAACATTTATAACTCTAAGCCATCCATTTACTGCACTGCATTGAATGAATGAGGTTGGTTATCATGATGTACTACATTTTTTTGTATTTTGTACATTGTTTACAGTTCCTATGCTGAACACATACTGTGTTTGAATTCTGTACAGAGTGGAAAGGCAAAGACATCATGGAGGACGAGGACACTTGTTTACAGATGTACAAGAGACTGCAATTATAAATATGGTTTTGGCCAACAATGCAATTAGGATTCGAGAGATAAGAGAGCATATCTTGAATAATGACACCATATTTGATCAATGCTGTCAGCCTGTTGACCATACAACGCATCCTCCAACGGCACCGAGTGACGATGAAACAACTTTACGAGGTGCCATTTGAGAGAAACTCTGACAGAGTCAAGAATATGCGACATGACTTTGTAGAGGTATGTATGCAACACTACTTCCAGTACTTCAGACATACCATATTTACTCATCTGTATATCCTTTTGTCTGTTACAGAGAGTATTGGAGCTGGATGCCCATGTAATTCGCCATTCATTTATTTATGTGGATGAGGTTGGCTTCAACCTCACCAAAACCAGGCGCCGCGGAAGAAATGTAATAGGACAGAGGGCATTTACCAATGTCCCTGGACAGTGTGGGGGTAATATAACTATGTGTGCTGCCATCACTCAAAACGGGGTCCTCCATCACAATGCCATACTGGGTCCGTACAACACTTTTCTGGATGCAATTTACACAATGCTTGTCCCTGATCCAGATCAGGAGCCTGCTAGATTTGTGGTTTTCCAATGCTTGGTAGATGGGTAAAATGCCTATTAGCAAAAATGCCTATAAACATGTTTCAATTTGTCCCTATAGGGTATTGTGTGTCGATATGTAATCCATTGTGAATTCATACTGTAACACAACAAAACGTGGAATAAGTCAAGGGGTTTGAATACTTCCTGAAGGTACAGTATGTGAGGTTTCTGTCTCTCTTGACATGAAATTCCGGCAGGATATATCTTTCTATATTTACAACCACATATCCCATGTGTTTATGACTGGGATGTTTGGTGTGACCCAGGCGTGTGGGCGTCAGCACTGCGGGAGGTCTTTACTTCCTGTTTATCACTTCCTCCACGTCCATGTCAAACAGTTTACCTAACAGGTCCCCTCACTCAGACACACACACACACACACACACACACACACACACACACACACAAACATGGGGCCAGAGTAGGTCAGTTGAGTCTGTGTGTATGACACAGGAAGAGACGAGCTCTCTTGGATATAGTGTGTGAATGAGTGAAGGTGTATCTGTCACTGTCTAAGTTGACCTTTTAAATGCTTATAAAATGCAATGTCAGGAGTACTCAGACAGATGGAAATCTTGTTTACATTTGATGTACTTGGTGTTTAAGAGTTTGGGTTTGGACAAATGGAACATTTTGGCTGTTTAAAATGTTCTCAAGTACATCCAGCCCTGTATACCTGTAGACCTGTGTGAGTTTTTCATTGAGTCATTATAAAGTAATTATTGGAAGCAGTATTTAACTCTATAGTCACACCCCTTAACTAAAGCCTGTGTGTGTGCACGTGTGTGTGTGTGTGTGCACGTGTGTGTTTATGTGTGCGGCGGGCTGATGTATGTGCACTAGTGTGTGTGTGTGTGTGTGTGTGTGTGTGTGTGTGTGCGCATGTGTGTGTGTTGAAGACTGTGGGAGGTGAGGGTAATTTGTTAGCTCAGTTTTAGGGCTTTAGTGTGGATCTGCAGCCGTCTATCTGATCTCTGGTCTAGCTCTTAAGCCCTCACTGCCTGGATGGGGGAGGAAAGAGGTGAGGGGAGGAGGAGGGAGGACATTTGGGTAGAGTGAGGGGGTAACGGGGATGGAGACAGAGCAGACTGTTCCCTGGTGGCAGAGTGGTGTCTTGCTGCTCTGGGGGCCTGTGGGGCTCTGGGGTCGGCATACCAAAGATAATATCCCCCTCTAGTCTCCAGCTAACTCAGGGCTCAGCACTAAGAGAAAAAGAGAGAGAGAGAGAGAGAGAGAGAGAGAGAGAGAGAGAGAGAGAGAGAGAGAGAGAGAGAGAGAGAGAGAGAGAGAGAGAGAGAGAGAGAGAGAGAGAGAGAGAGAGAGAGAGAGAGAGAGAGAGAGATTTCAGCAGGTAATGCATGCAGGATTAGGAGCTAAATGGAGTCCAGCGGGTGTAATGGTGCCTCTCTGCAATCCAGCATCCTCAGACTGAGCAGGGTCACACTAATCAAAGGCAGAGACGCGACAAACAGATGCACTTATGGGGCAGGGAAAGAGGGGAGAGAGAGATGGGGAGAGGGGTAGATAGAGAGGGGTGGGGTAGAGAAAAGAGTGGAGACAGAAGGGGAAAGAGGAAAGAGGGGAGGCGGGGGAGGAGGAGGAGGAGGAGGAGGAGGAGGAAGAGGAAAGGAGACAGCGAGCTGCGTATCATACCCTACCCATTAGACTGTCTCTCCTTTCCTCTCCTCTCTCATTTTTACTTTCAGTCCCCTCTACTTTTTCCAGTTTTTCTTTACCAGCACTGTGATTAAGACGCAGGTTGGCTCTGTTTGGACTGCTTGGTAGTGTGTATTCATGTGTGTATGTCTGTGTGCATGCATATGTGTTTGTTCTCTCTCCATCTATGTGTGAGTGTGTGTGTGGGTGGTCGCGCCACATGAGGGCGCGGGGCCCCCGTTGTTATAGACCCTGAGCAGAAGTGAACTGTTGAAGGCCACGGAGAAGCCTGAGTGAAATCACAACATGGCGAGCCCCGATATGAAATCCCCAAAAGACGAGTGGAAAAACTGTCCGGCGAGGCCCATCAGGGGCAGGGGATGGGCTGCGGCACACCCCTCTACAAAGCCCCTCCTTCACTAGGACCGACCCACACGGGAGTGTTCTGCCTAATAAAGTTTTAAATGATTGGACGGCTGAGGCTCTGTTGGAGCACTAGGTTTTGAATTAATCAGAGCTGGCACTGTATTTATTTTAACTAGGCAAGTCAGTTAAGAACAAATTGTTATTTCTGCATTGTTCAGGGGCAGAAGGACACATTTTTACCGTGTCAGCTCGGGGATTCAATCTTGCAACCTTACAGTTACTGGTCCAACGCTCTAACCACTAGGCTACCTGCCACCCCGTGTGTGTGTGTGTGCGTGTGTGCGTGTGTGTGCGTGTGCGTGTGCGTGTGCGTGCGTGTGTGTGTGTGTGTGTGTGTGTGTGTGTGTGCCCTCTCGCTCTGTAGGGTTGGCTTGTCTGAGTCAGATTTCTGAATGGAGAGAGAGAGGAGACATGCAGGAAAAGAGAAATAACTCAAGCTTCTATTAAAAGATTGAGGGAAACGTTTGGTTGAAGGTCGTCACTGTCAATCAAAAACAACATGAAAATGGGTGTAGGGATAGAGTTGTGGAACGCAATTCAACATCAAAATCAGATGTCTATGTTATTAATTTGTAGCTTTACTGTATAGCTCATTAGGAATACAAATTCATAGAAGTTGGTGGTGTCCTCTAGATAGAATACCATGTTCTCTATTTAGTCTCTTGGTGGTCTCTCTGTGTTGCCAGTGGCTTGTCCCTCACCTTTGGCTGTGGAGCTGATCCATCACTGCCAGGGGCCAGCAGGGACCAGGGATGTGGTTTGTGTGTCAGGGGTCAGGGTGAGGTTTACCCAGATAAGGGGCAGAGTGCTAAACAGAGGGCTAGCTGCCCCAGAGAGAGATTGATGGATGAGCCAGTGGCGAGGGGAAAGAGCCTGATAGCCGACCTGTAGAGCAAGGGAGGAGGTAGTCGAGGCTCTCTCTTTCTCTCTCTCTCTCTCCCCCTTCTCTCTGTCTCATTCTCTCTCTCTCTCTTTCTCAGACTTCAGTCTCTGTGTCTCTTTGGTTTTCCTGTGGCCCCGGGGCTTCTCTCCATCCACTAGTCTCCACGCACAGAGCTCGTCTTCCACACACACAGTTCAGTGTCTGAGACCACAGCGATAGGCATCTCCAGCCAGGCTCTGAATTTCCCTGTGGGATCAGACAGGATGAGATGCTGCCAAATAGTATGAATTGTTTGTGTGTGTGTGTGTATGTATGTGTGTTTCATACGTCAATCATTTTGGCTATGGTGTAAGTGAGAATGTGTGTGTGTGTGTGTGTGTGTGTGTGTGTGTGTGTGTGTGTGTGTGTGTGTGTGTGTGTGTGTGTGTGTGTGTGTGTGTGTGTGTGTATGTATGTGTGTTTCATACGTCAATCATTTTGGCTATGGTGTAAGTGAGAATGTGTGTGTGTGTGTGTGTGTGTGTGTGTGTGTGTGTGTGTGTGTGTGTGTGTGTGTGTGTTTTCATACGTCAATCATTTTGGCTATGGTGTAAGTGAGAATGCGTGTGTGTGTGTGTGCGTGTGTATTTATGTGCCCATGTGTGTGTTTGTCAGAGTATAGGGCCTGGGATGAGGAGGACAGAAGCTTGTAGCTGCAGGGCTAAGAGGCTGCCGAGGCCAATGGCTTCCAGATGTTGTGAATTACCCAGCCTGCTCTGCTGCTCTGATACATGGACCCAGGTCCCATCTTCCTCCAGGGCAGTCCCACTGCACTTACACACAGAACCATATGCCCTGTGCCACACACACACACACACACACACACACACACACACACACACACACACACACACACACACACACACTCATCCTTACCGTTGGAGAGAACGCCAGATGCGAACACACGCAACCAGTAGACGTTAGGAGAGGGCCTTCCCACGCACAAGTGTGGCTGTACAAAGGGCTAGTGTTCAGGGCCCGTTGGCATGGCGATGCATGACACAACAGTGTGAACCAGCCTGTAAAACCCAGTGCACAGGTATGGGTCACAGACAACAGCACACTCAGACCAACATGTGTGTGTGTGTGTCGGCTTCTGTGAGAAACACATGGTGGAAACCACAGCACATGTCCACTGTTTCTCCCTTCATAGAAAACAGTAGTTATGACCCTGCCAGCATGAACTTCCCCACTACACTAACACTAACACACACACACACACACACACACACACACACACACACACACACACACACACACACACACACACACACACACACACACACTCACACACACATATTCAAAAAAGACACCACCATCTCAGAGTGCTACGTATGGGACTATTTTCTCTCTCTCCATCCCCTATCACCACACGTGTCTATCCAATCACCAAGCAGAAATAATTGTCATCTGACGATGGAACGATCACTAAACCAAGAATATTTAATGAAGCATCGTTAACAATCTCCACGTGTTTGGCTATGTTCCTTCGCACTGTTGATTCCCACCACTTTGAGGTCTGTCAAACAGACAGTATGGAGTGGGGTCTTATGGGGCGGCGTTATTGATCACTCAGATCACTCGACCAGCCAATGACTGCCCTGTGTCATGATAGATGGGTTTAAAATCCAATCGGTGGTGGCCTGTCACATCCCACACAGCCGTTGTTTGTTATTACAGGTGAGAAATGAGCCTACTTGGCCATGTTGAGGGAAAGGGAGAATGAGAGGAGAGAAAGGGAACAGTGGAGGACAGATGGTAAGGAGAGATGGAGAGGATGGTGATGAAGTGAGGGTCAAAGAGGGATTGGCCTACACAGAGCCATGGATTTTATATTCTAAATATATGGCTCTGAGTCTACATAGTTCAAGAGAATAATGGGGGAAAAGGAGGAGATTGGGACAAGACCTGTTACCTTCCTCCAGGTACCTACACATAGGCACCTCATTGAGAGGGAAACTGTATGCCGTATTCTGTCTTTCTCTGAAGCATCTGACTATGGCTCTATGGCCCAGATGTCCTCAGCATCAGTTTAGTTAGTCTCCAACTGTGTCTTCTACTTACTGCAATGGATGAACACAGACAATCCAAACAAACATCCCATCTCGGCTCCTGGATCTACAGTTCTACTGCGAGTGGGACTGTGTAGTCGATGTCTTTATGTGTGTGTGGAGATGTGTGTGTACATGATGGTGTATCGGTGTGTGTATGTGTGTGTTTGTTTGTGTGTGTGTGTGTGTGTGTGTGTGTGTGTGTGTGTGTGTGTGTATGAGCGTGTGTATGTGTGTGTGGGGATCAGGAGTAACATCTGGTTTCCATAAGCAGCAGGCTGAGAGCAGCAGGCTGAGAGCAGCAGGCTGAGAGCAGCAGGCTGAGAGCAGGCTGAGAGCAGCAGGCTGAGAGCAGCAGGCTGAGAGCAGCAGGCTGAGAGCAGCAGGCTGAGCAGCAGGCTGAGAGCAGGCAGGCTGAGAGCAGCAGGCTGAGAGCAGCAGGCTGAGAGCAGCAGAGAGCAGCAGAGAGCAGCAGAGAGCAGGCTAAGAGCAGCATAGAGCAGCAGAGAGCAGGCTGAGAGCAGCAGAGAGCAGCAGAGAGCAGGCTGAGAGCAACAGAGAGCAACAGAGAGCAGCAGAGAGCAGGCTGAGAGCAGCAGAGAGCAGCAGAGAGCAGGCTAAGAGCAGCAGAGAGCAGCAGAGAGCAGGCTGAGAGCAGCAGAGAGCAGCATAGAGCAGGCTGAGAGCAACAGAGAGCAACAGAGAGCAGCAGAGAGCAGGCTGAGAGCAGCAGAGAGCAGCAGACAGCAGGCTGAGAGCAGAACACACACATGCACACAGGACAACTGTAAAGATGACTCTGCATTAAATTGTTTTCATTTGCTAAAAACTGACATTAGGCATTGAACCTGTTAAGTCCGGGATATAAAAGCTTGGCTAGTTAATGAAGTGATTTTTATGAGGTAGTCAGCTTAGTTTTTCTCCCTCACATATTGCTCTCAGCAGAAAAGGACTCAATTACATTTTTCTCTCCAACGATTGGCCATCATTTTATTATGTATTTTTTTAATGGTGTATTACATTTTAAAATCACTTTAAAAGACTGAAGTGAATCAGAATGGACCCCACCCTGATATCCAGTATCCTCTCTGCTGGCCCCTGGGATGTAGGTCTGTAGTGGTTCTACTGTCCTGCTGGCCCCTGGGATGTAGGTCTGTAGTGGTTCTACTGTCCTGCTGGCCCCTGGGCTGTAGGTCTGTAGTGGTTCTACTGTCCTGCTGGCCCCTGGGATGTAGGTCTGTAGTGGTTCTACTGTCCTGCTGGCCCCTGGATGTAGGTCTGTAGTGGTTCTACTGTCCTGCTGGCCCCTGGGATGTAGGTCTGTAGTGGTTCTACTGTCCTGCTGGCCCCTGGGATGTAGGTCTGTAGTGGTTCTACTGTCCTGCTGGCCCCTGGGATGTAGGTCTGTAGTGGTTCTACTGTCCTGCTGGCCCCTGGGATGTAGGTCTGTAGTGGTTCTACTGTCCTGCTGGCCCCTGGGATATAGGTCTGTAGTGGTTCTACTGTCCTGCTGGCCCCTGGGATATAGGTCTGTAGTGGTTCTACTGTCCTGCTGACCCCTGGGATGTAGGTCTGTAGTGGTTCTACTGTCCTGCTGGCCCCTGGGATGTAGGTCTGTAGTGGTTCTACTGTCCTGCTGCCCCTGGGATGTAGGTCTGTAGTGGTTCTACTGTCCTGCTGGCCCCTGGGATGTAGGTCTGTAGTGGTTCTACTGTCCTGCTGGCCCCTGGGATGTAGGTCTGTAGTGGTTCTACTGTCCTGCTGACCCCTGGGCTGTAGGTCTGTAGTGGTTCTACTGTCCTGCTGGCCCCTGGGATGTAGGTCTGTAGTGGTTCTACTGTCCTGCTGGCCCCTGGGATGTAGGTCTGTAGTGGTTCTACTGTCCTGCTGGCCCCTGGGATGTAGGTCTGTAGTGGTTCTACTGTCCTGCTGGCCCCTGGGATGTAGGTCTGTAGTGGTTCTACTGTCCTGCTGGCCCCTGGGATGTAGGTCTGTAGTGGTTCTACTGTCCTGCTGGCCCCTGGGATGTAGGTCTGTAGTGGTTCTACTGTCCTGCTGGCCCCTGGGATGTAGGTCTGTAGTGGTTCTACTGTCCTGCTAGCCCCTGGGATGTAGGTCTGTAGTGGTTCTACTGTCCTGGTGGCCCCCTTGGCTCTCATGTTCGGGTGTTTGAGTCATGTCCCTGGAGGCCCCTATCAGACAAGACCAGACAAGGTGAGAAGAGAGACAAAGACAAAGAAGAGAACCAATCAGCAAAAAGCATATCCCTCTTCATTATGGATGCATCGTGCCTATAACATCAAGCAGCCTTGCCAGACTCTGAAGTCATGAAGATGTTGAGTTTGGTGTCAGTCAGACTTTGCCAAGCCAGGCAGGGGAAACTAGACGGTCACTTACTGTGGCTGTTCTGCTTCTGATGACACCACCGTAATAAAAGGGCTGATTATTTTCCCAGCTATTTCAAATGTGCGTCACACTCGACCCGAGCGGAGCGGGATGGAAATAAACTAGAGGCATGAGGAGGAGGAGGAGAGGGGAGGAGGAGGGATGTGTTACCTTATTTTACCCCTGCCAATACCTCCACCACTGTCTCTTTAAAAGAGAACACCCCGTGTCAGTCATCTTGTCCAGGATATCAGGGATCAGAACCTTATCGCTGTCTGTATCAGTCTGTAACACTGTACAACAGCAGCCCTCTCTCTCCAGATAGGGTGTTGATGGATGATGGTGTTATTGCTAAATGTCGTCACGGTGGAATTATGGCACGCTGTGGCGCTGAGAGATGACATCAGTGTTTAGGGATCCTGTCATTGTTAACGTTCCTGAATTATGGCCGCCGTGCTTCTATTTAGATCTGGTGACTCCATCGTAGATTGTTAGTCATCGTCAGTGTCGTTACACCAACGAGAGGGTCAGGACACCTTACTGGAAATATTTGATACAGTTGTAATGTACTTTGATACAGTTGTAATGATACAGTTGTAATGTACTTTGATACAGTTGTAATAATACAGTTGTAATGATACAGTTATAATATACTTTGATACAGTTGTAATGATGCAGTTGTACAGTTGTAATGTACTTTGATACAGTTGTAATGTACTTTGATACAGTTGTAATGATACAGTTATAATGATACAGTTGTAATGATACCGTTATAATGATACAGTTGTAATGATACAGTTGTAATGATACAGTTATAATGATACAGTTGTAATTATACAGTTGTAATGTACTTTGATAAAGTCGTAATGATACAGTTATAATGTACTTTGATACAGTTGTAATGATACAGTTGTAATGATACAGTTGTAATGATACAGTTGTAATGATACAGTTATAATGATACAGTTATAATGTACTTTGATACAGTCGTAATGATACAGTTGTAATGATACAGTTGTAATGATACAGTTGTAATGATACAGTTATAATGATACAGTTGTAATGATACAGTTATAATGTACTTTGATACAGTCATAATGATACAGTTGTAATGATACAGTTATAATGTACTTTGATACAGCCGTAATGATACAGTTGTAATGATACAGTTGTAATGATACAGCTGTAATGATACAGCTGTAATGATACAGTTATAATGATACAGTTGTAATGATACAGTTATAATGTACTTTGATACAGTCATAATGATACAGTTGTAATGATACCGTTGTAATGTACTTTGATACAGTTGTAATGATACAGTTGTAATGTACTTTGATACAGTTGTAATGATACAGTTATAATATACTTTGATACAGTTGTAATGATACAGGTGTAATGATACAGTTGTAATGATACAGTTATAATATACTTTGATACAGTTGTAATGATACAGTTGTAATGATACAGTTGTAATTTACTTTGATTCCGTCGTAATGATACAGTTGTAATGATACAGTTATAATGTACTTTGATACAGTCGTAATGATACAGTTGTAATGATACAGCTGTAATGATACAGTTATAATGATACAGTTATAATGATACAGTTGTAATGATACAGTTATAATGTACTTTGATACAGTCATAATGATACAGCTGTAATGTACTTTGATACAGTTGTAATGATGCAGTTGTAATGATACCGTTGTAATGTACTTTGATACAGTTGTAATGATACAGTTATAATATACTTTGATACAGTTGTAATGATACAGTTGTAACGATACAGTTGTAATGATACAGTTATAATATACTTTGATACAGTTGTAATGATACAGTTGTAATGATACAGTTGTAATGATACAGTTGTAATGTACTTTGATACAGTTGTAATGATACAGTTGTAATGATACAGTTGTAATGTACTTTGATACCGTTGTACTGATACAGTTATAATATACTTTGATACAGTTATAATGATACAGTTATAATGATACAGTTATAATGATACAGTTGTAATGATACAGTTGTAATGATAGAGTTATAATGATACAGTTGTAATTTACTTTGTTACAGTTATAATGATACGGTTATAATGTTACAGTTGTAATGATACAGTTGTAATGTACTTTGATACAGTTGTAATGATACAGTTGTAATGTACTTTGATACAGTTATAATGATACAGTTATAATGATACAGTTGTAATGATACAGTTATAATGTTACAGTTGTAATGTTACAGTTGTAATGTACTTTGATACAGTTGTAATGATACAGTTGTAATGTACTTTGATACAGTTGTAATGATACAGTTGTAATGTTACAGTTGTAATGTACGTTGATACAGTTGTAATGATACAGTTGTAATGTTACAGTTGTAATGTACTTTGATACAGTTGTAATGATACAGTTGTAATGATACAGTTGTAATGTACTTTGATACAGTTGTAATGATACAGTTGTAATGTACTTTGATACAGTTGTAATGATACAGTTGTAATGATACAGCTGTAATGTACTTTGATACAGTTGTAATGATACAGTTGTAATGATACAGTTGTAATGATACAGTTGTAAAGATAGAGTTCTAATGATACAGTTGTAATGATACAGTTATAATGTTACAGCTGTAATGTTACAGTTGTAATGATACAGTTGTACAGTGCCTTGCGAAAGTATTCGGCCCCCTTGAACTTTGCGACCTTTTGCCACATTTCAGGCTTCAAACATAAAGATATAAAACTGTATTTTTTTGTGAAGAATCAACAACAAGTGGGACACAATCATGAAGTGGAACGACATTTATTGGATATTTCAAACTTTTTTAACAAATCAAAAACTGAAAAATTGAGCGTGCAAAATTATTCAGCCCCCTTAAGTTAATACTTTGTAGCGCCACCTTTTGCTGCGATTACAGCTGTAAGTCGCTTGGGGTATGTCTCTATCAGTTTTGCACATCGAGAGACTGAAATTTTTTCCCATTCCTCCTTGCAAAACAGCTCGAGCTCAGTGAGGTTGGATGGAGAGCATTTGTGAACAGCAGTTTTCAGTTCTTTCCACAGATTCTCGAGTGGATTCAGGTCTGGACTTTGACTTGGCCATTCTAACACCTGGATATGTTTATTTTTGAACCATTCCATTGTAGATTTTGCTTTATGTTTTGGATCATTGTCTTGTTGGAAGACAAATCTCCGTCCCAGTCTCAGGTCTTTTGCAGACTCCGTCAGGTTTTCTTCCAGAATGGTCCTGTATTTGGCTCCATCCATCTTCCCATCAATTTTAACCATCTTCCCTGTCCCTGCTGAAGAAAAGCAGGCCCAAACCATGATGCTGCCACCACCATGTTTGACAGTGGGGATGGTGTGTTCAGGGTGATGGGCTGTGTTGGTTTTATGCCAAACATAACGTTATGCATTGTTGCCAAAAGTTCAATTTTGGTTTCATCTGACCAGAGCACCTTCTTCCACATGTTTGGTGTGTCTCCCAGGTGGCTTGTGGCAAACTTTAAACAACACTTTTTATGGATATCTTTAAGAAATGGCTTTCTTCTTGCCACTCTTCCATAAAGGCCAGATTTGTGCATTATACGACTGATTGTTGTCCTATGGACAGAGTCTCCCACCTCAGCTGTAGATCTTTGCAGTTCATCCAGAGTGATCATGGGCCTCTTGGCTGCATCTCTGATCAGTCTTCTCCTTGCATGAGCTGAAAGTTTAGAGGGACGGCCAGGTCTTGGTAGATTTGCAGTGGTCTGATACTCCTTCCATTTCAATATTATCGCTTGCACAGTGCTCCTTGGGATGTTTAAAGCTTGGGAAATCTTTTTGTATCCAAATCCGGCTTTAAACTTCTTCACAACAGTATCTCAGACCTGCCTGGTGTGTTCCTTGTTCTTCATGATGCTCTCTGCGCTTTTAATGGACCTCTGAGACTATCACAGTGCAGGTGCATTTATACTGAGACTTGATTACACACAGGTGGATTGTATTTATCATCATTAGTCATTTAGGTCAACATTGGATCATTCAGAGATCCTCACTGAACTTCTGGAGAGAGTTTGCTGCACTGAAAGTAAAGGGGCTGAATAATTTTGCACGCCCAATTTTTCCGTTTTTGATTTGTTAAAAAAGTTTGAAATATCCAATAAATGTCGTTCCACTTCATGATTGTGTCCCACTTGTTGTTGATTCTTCACAAAAAAATACAGTTTTATATCTTTATGTTTGAAGCCTGAAATGTGGCAAAAGGTCGCAAAGTTCAAGGGGGCCGAATACTTTCGCAAGGCACTGTAATGTACTTTGATACAGTTATAATGTAAGGGACTGGTCCTTTGTAAAGAACCCAAGTATAAAACAGAAGGCAGGAGTCTAGAGACAAGCAGAACAGAACAGTGAAATCTACTGACTGGCTAGGTCAGTGGTTCCCAACCTTATTCTGTTACTGTCCCACCAACTGAATTTTACTCTGCCCAGAGTACCCCTGAAGTACCCCCTCATGTGCATTTGACTAGTAGGCATACGGTCTCATGTGTCTACTCAATTACCACCTGTGGATTGGCCAAGTACCCCCAGGGGTCCTAGTACCCTTGGTTGGGAACCACTGGACTATGAGACACATGCACACACACTAGACTAGACGATACATGCCCTGAGGACCGAAGACCCTCCCCAGCATGTTCCCACCCCCACACACACTTTACACGAGTCATCTCTCATTTATCTTCCTACTCCCACACAACTGCGTAGGTGGTGAGGAGGATGACGATGTCCTCTCACGCACCGCCCCATGTATGTTGGTACTGCTTCATTGTGTGAATGCTGCACTGAGAACACAAACTAACAAACTGAATATTTATCTGTACACCAGTTCTACATGACTATCAACAGATATCATCAGAGGTACAACAGCGATTGGTTGGATCGAAGTCCACACACACGCCCACACGCTGCACACACACAAAATCGCTGTCCACAGACAGTGTGTTACTAAGACATCAGTGAGTCTGTCTCTGAGACGGTCATTTCTCGTAAAGAACACTATGTTTAGCATCAGTCACATCTGTTGAGCATGACTACTGTGACCCGCACATGAGGCAGAGCATCTCCAAACACATCAGAGATTGCTATGCTGATAGTGACCCATCCTAAACAGGGCTTGTTAGGTGGAGGGGTAGACTGGAAATGGGAGGAAGTAGATTGAGGTAGAATCAGTGATATTTGTGCATGCATGCATGTGTGTGTCCATGTTCACGTGTGTGTGCGTGTGTATGTTGTTGGTTGGATTAAGAGAGGGGGATGGGAGTGTTTGGTGCCTAATCCTTTGATTGATGGGGTAAATTGGGTGGGCTAGGGTTTGTCTGGGAGGAGAGGGGAGAGTGGGTCTTGTCTAGCCTCCCTCTGTCTCCTGTCTGATCCAGGCTGCTTGGTGGCTATGTCCCTACCCCCACTGACTGATGAAGCCCTATGCCCTAACATGTCAGTGTGCATGTTATTTGATATGTCCATAAATGGATGAATGAAAGCTGAAAAAGCTTTTTTTTTAAGTACACCCTGCTTTTATCTCTTTGCAATGTCTCTCTGCTTGCAAACACTTTTGGGTAAGTACTGTAGTTCACATTCACTTGTACTTGTTTTTGTGCGCAGGGACACTTTGCCAGTTTAAACTGAGCTCTGGTTGCTGAGTTTATGAGGGGGAGAATTCTATCTGGTCTCTCTCTGCATGTCAGGGTGACTTTACTGGGATGATCTGACGCACTCCCTGTCCTAACATCCCTCTATCTCTCGCTCTTCTATCTTTCCCCCTCTATCTCACCCTCCTCTGCTCTTCTATCTCTCCCCCTCTATCTTTCCCGTGCTGTCTCCTTCACCTCCACAACTCTCTCTCTCTCTCTCTCTCTTTCTCTCTCTCTCTCTCTCTCTTCTCTCTCTTTCTCTCTCTCTCTCTCTCTTTCTCTCTCTCTCTCTCTCTCTCTCTCTCTCTTTCTCTCTCTCTCTCTTTCTCTCTCTCTCTTTCTCTCTCTCTCTCTTTCTCTCTCTTTCTCTCTCTCTCTCTCTCTTTCTCTCTCTCTCTTTCTCTCTCTCTTTCTCTCTCTCTCTCTCTCTCTCTTTCTCTCTCTCTTTCTCTCTCTATCCCTCTCTCGCTAACTCCTTCTTTCTTTCCCCCGCTTCTCTCTATTTTTCTGTTCGAACTCTCTCTGCCTCTCTCCCCTCCATCACTCTCCCTCCCTCAACCATCCCTCTCCCTCTTTTCTCCTTCCTCCTCTCTTGCGTACTTTCTCCCTCTCCATCTCTCCCTCTCTCCTCTATCCCTCCATCCCCCTCTCCCTCCCAGTGTGTATGGGTCTAGAGGGAAGGGATGACATTCCCAGTCGTCCTAACCACCAGTGCCTGTGTGGCCTCCTTCGTTGGGATGTTACTCTTGGTGTTCCTTTTCCAGAGAAACCACTGTGTGTCACAGCTACAGAAATAGATCCCTGTTTATATTGCCCAGATCCCAACTGCATTTTTGTTTTCAAAGATGTTCAATGAAGAACTCTGTGAATTAAAAAAAATCTTTATTCTGGTTTGAACTTAAAGCACCAGGTGTACAGTATGTCTCCAATGAGGCTGTATTAACAGTGATCTTTGCAGCTATTCGTGTAACATAATAATAATTTTAGTCGCCATTGTTCTTTGTTCCAAGTGGTCTGTGAGCTTTCTTGTCCTGTGAGCCACCTAAACCATAGTTATCCATATTCTATTACCCATAGAATATAATGCTTTTCTACCACAGTCCTCTACTCCAGCTATTTTCAACTGGTGGGTCGAGAGCCAACTTTGGGTCGCGAGAGGTTTGGAATGGGTCGCTGGTGTCTGAGTTAAAAAACAACAAGATAAAAAATACATATTTATATATTTTTTTTATTAGAGAGAAAAAACTCCAGTTTAAACTTAAATGACTTAAACCAGGTAGAAAGTGTGTAGAAATTATAATGAACTTGTTGTTGTTAAATAATTGTTTAATAATTGAATCTCATAAAAAAATGGTTTCAAACACATTATTTTCAATATAAAGCTATTAGCAACGATGCAAACCAGAGTTTAACATTCTTCATCAAGAATATGGGCAACATTTTATTATTGACATTGAAAGAGGTGGGATTGTTGTTCCCTTGTCAAATAATTGTCATATGTACAATCAATATAGCATCAAAAATAGTTTTCCTGATTGTATTTGGTCTATTATTTTTTTTTACGATTAAAATATTGTGTCGCGACTGAGACAACCTGGTTCAATTTGGGTCCTGAGGCAAAACCAGTTGAGACCCAGTGCTCTAGTCAGAGAATGTGATGAGTGGTGTGGTGCAGGTCTACCAGGTCCTCTTACTGTCTGTCTTCTGTCTGATTGCATTGGTAAGGGCCCCCCCTGCTGGAGATAGTTTGCATTGCTCTGTAGACAGCATATGCGCAACAGTTGGAAACGCTGCAGATAGAGATTTTGCTGAGTTTTCATGCTGTTTATTGTAAATCTGGAAGAACCTGAATTTTGTAAAAACGGGAAGTTTTGTCCTGATGAATCGTGCTCCAGGTATTGTGACCTTGTTGCCCTTAGTGTCTGAGAGGTGAGTAAGCGTGATCTCTCAGTATGCTGTGTGTGCAGACTGTAGACTCTAAGTGTAGTGTGCTTCTTGATGTGGCAGCCTATCCAATCCAGTCTCATACAGCCATAGTGATGATAACACGGTAGGTCAGATCAGAGTGGTCATCTCCTCCCCAGACTGAGAACTGACCATAAATCACATTACAGTGTATGTGTGGCGTCCACCCACCCTGCCTGCCTGCTGCCCATCAGGGTTAAACCAACACTGCCCTGGGAGGGGGAGGACGGGAGGAGGAGAGGAGGATGAGGGGAATGATGGAGGAAGACCAGGGTAAATGTTGCTTTGTCTTCTTCTCTAGTGACAGATGACAGTGTCTGTGTGGCGTCCACCCACCCTGCCTGCCTGCTGCCCATCAGGGTTAAACCAACACTGCCTGGGAGGGGGAGGACGGGAGGAGGAGAGGAGGATGAGGGGAATGATGGAGGAAGACCAGGGTAAATGTTGCTTTGTCTTCTTCTCTAGTGACAGATGACAGTGTCTGTGACATGGAGTGAAGACACGAGAGAGACTATCACTGTGGACAAGCAGACAAGTGGTCATTATTCACTGGTGTCCCTGTTAACGCTGTGTGTCTGTGTCTGTAGGGGTCATGTGTGTGTGTTGTGTGCGTGTGTTGTGTGTTGTGTGTGTGTGTGTGTGTGTGTGTGTTTTGTGTGTTTTGTGTGTTGTGTGTTGTGTGTGTGTGTTGTGTGTTGTGTGTGTGTGTGTGTGTGTGTGTGTGTGTGTGTGTGTGTGTGTGTGTGTGTGTGTGTGTGTTGTGTGTGTGTGTTTGTTGTGTGTGTGTGTGTTGTGTGTTTGTGTGTTGTGTGTTTGTGTGTTTTGTGTGTTTGTGTGTGTGTTGTGTGTGTTGTGTGTGTGTGTGTGTGTGTGTGTGTGTGTGTTGTTTGTGTGTGTGTGTGTGTGTGTGTGTGTGTGTGTGTGTGTGTGTGTGTGTGTGTGTGTGTGTGTGTGTGTGTGTGTGTGTGTGTGTGTGTGTGTGTGTGTGTGTGTGTGTGTGTGTGTGTGTGCTCAAGCGGTTACACAATAAGTAAAGTAACAGTTCTGTAGTTGACTTGATGTTCCAAGAATAATTTTGTATATGTGATGACTTACGAGACTTTCTCCACATCTTTATGCAGTGTACTTTATGCATTCTCTCTCTCTCTCTCTCTCTCTCTCTCTCTCAGTCTCTCTCTTTCTCTCTCTCTCTCCATAGAAGAGGAGAATACAGCCCAGCACTCTGTGGCTAAACATAGTAAGTCCCAGACCAGGGGCTCGCCTAGGACCCAGTCCACTGGACAGCTGCCAGCAACTGGGAGGCGTGTGAGTAAACATTTCTTTAACCTCATCCGCTATTTAATGCCAGATAGAATAGTCATGGACAGCAGAGTATACACTGAAGCAGAGTGCTGTTGTCATGGACAGCAGAGTATACACTGAAGCAGAGTGCTGTTGTCATGGACAGCAGAGTATACACTGAAGCAGAGTGCTGTTGTCATGGACAGCAGAGTATACACTGAAACAGAGTGCTGTTGTCATGGACAGCAGAGTATACACTGAAGCAGAGTGCTGTTGTCATGGAAAGCAGAGTATACACTGAAACAGAGTGCTGTTGTCATGGACAGCAGAGTATACACTGAAACAGAGTGCTGTTGTCATGGACAGCAGAGTATACACTGAAGCAGAGTGCTGTTGTCATGGACAGCAGAGTATACACTGAAACAGAGTGCTGTTGTCATGGACAGCAGAGTATACACTGAAACAGAGTGCTGTTGTCATGGACAGCAGAGTATACACTGAAACAGAGTGCTGTTGTCATGGACAGCAGAGTATACACTGAAGCAGAGTGCTGTTGTCATGGACAGCAGAGTATACACTGAAACAGAGTGCTGTTGTCATGGACAGCAGAGTATACACTGAAACAGAGTGCTGTTGTCATGGACAGCAGAGTATACACTGAAGCAGAGTGCTGTTGTCATGGACAGCAGAGTATACACTGAAACAGAGTGCTGTTGTCATGGACAGCAGAGTATACACTGAAGCAGAGTGCTGTTGTCATGGACAGCAGAGTATACACTGAAACAGAGTGCTGTTGTCATGGACAGCAGAGTATACACTGAAACAGAGTGCTGTTGTCATGGACAGCAGAGTATACACTGAAGCAGAGTGCTGTTGTCATGGACAGCAGAGTATACACTGAAGCAGAGTGCTGTTGTCATGGACAGCAGAGTATACACTGAAGCAGAGTGCTGTTGAGTAACTCAATGAAATACACAATGAGTCCTGTCTTTCTGTGTTAATGTTGCATTACATAATGCTGGTCTCGTAAATGGACTACATTTAGCAATTATTAGTAAATCTCAAAAAGGTTTACATTCTGTATGGGGGGATATCTCATCACATCCACCTCCAATGTTAAGTGTCCATTTGCAAAGGAGTCATCACCAAACTCCTAAAAATGTAGCTCATGGTAACACAGCATTGGAGTTTCCTAAATAACCGTTATGGGGTGTGATGCACACAGTGAATCTATTCTAAGGTATTAAAGGCCCAGTGCAGTAAAAACGTGATTTCTTCTGTTTTATATCTGTTCCTGCACTATGAGGATGGAATAATAGGGTGAAATTGTAAAAATGCTGCTAATGCCCTTTTAGTGCAAGAGTTGTTTGAAAAGACTTACCAGGTGGTAAATGAACAAGAAAGAGAGTTCCAAACCTCTCTGCCAATAACAGCTAGGTTTCAGTTTGCCTTCCCCCACTCACAGACAGTCCCAGCAAAACTCTTACTTGAGGAATTGCTATATGCAAAGTTATTTTTGTTTCTTTTTGACCATTCTAATTGAAAACAATCACAGTAAGGTACTTAATTGTTACCAGGAAATGATTTGATATTGAGATTTTTTTTAAACCCAGCTACATTGGGCCTTTAATCAGTTCATGGCAGAGAGATGACCAGGACTATGAGACTCGAGGCATTTTGCGCCTTACCAACCACAAGTAATTTTTTGGTCCACACCTTATTCCATTATTACTTGTGAATCAAACAATTTTAATAGCGTCAGTTCACTAAATGCTAAAGAACCTGACTCAAACACACAAACACACACACACACACACACACACACACACACACACACACACACACACACACACACACACACACACACAACACACACACACACACACACACACACACACACACACACACACACACACACACACACACACACACACACACACACACACACACACACACACACACACACACACACACACACACACACACACACACACACACACACACACACACACACACACACAAACAGGGGCTTCAGAGAGAGAGAGGGGCTTCAGTGCTCTAAATTCCCAGCCCACATTGTGTTGGCCTCCCCTGCGTCATTCTGTTCAATCTGTGTAAGAGACAGATTGACGCTTGTTTCAGTGGTCATTTCCTGTAATAAAAGAGCAGTTTGTGGGGATGAGGCTCTCAACAAGCTGATGCCAGGCTGTGATACCTGGACACTGGGGGATTCTGCCCTTTCTCAACCTCTCAGTACACTATCCCATCAGAAAGAGGAGTCGTCTATTTCATTATTTGATCTTGTAAAGATGAGTATGATTAATCTCTTGGGATAATGTGTATGGTAATGTATGTTGGTACACTCCTTGTCTGTCACTAATGATTTACACTGGTATAAGAGGAATCCTCTGTTGCAATACTCAACAATATCATGTTACCACTTTTGTTATCAGATGTGTGTGTGTGTGTGTGTGTGTGTGTGTGTGGTCAGCATAGGGCGATGTCTGTGAGATACTCACTGTTGCGCAGTCCTGGGAGAATACGGTGGATTGTTTCAGCCTGGTAGAAGAGCAGGAAGACCCCCCTGCCTCACAATCATCGCCCTCTGCCCTCCCCTTTCTCCTCTGTCCTGTCCATCCATCGTGGGTCAGACTGCCTCCCCCCTCCATCCCCCAGACACCCGGTCTGCCCCGGCCCCTCCCCTTTCCCATGTGAACCAGCACCATGTGAGGGGTTAAGAGCATTTAGCAAGACTGTGGCTCTGGGCTAATTCAGTCAAATCTCTCTCTCACACACACACACACACTCTCTGAGCCTGGCTGTTTTATTCCCTCCTCCCTAATATCACCCTGTCAGGTTCAGCTAGTCCCACCACACTGAGAGAGACCCCATCTGTTGACATGGGCCTAAAGAGAGAGGGAATCACTTTACACCCCTGTGTCTGTGTGTGAATGTGTGTGCATGTTTTATAGGCTATGCTAAGACAAACACACTCACACACAGTCTCAATGTGCTCACCATTGTGTAGTAAATCAGAGCCACAAATTCAGAATTGGGAGAGAATTCATCACTGACGGCTGTGGTACAACTGAGTATTCTCCATCATAACTGGTGTTGAGGATAAAATAATATCAGACTCCAGGGAACTCTGTGTCAACATCATTGGTTAATGTGCTGTATTTAAAAACTACTGGAATAAAATACATAGCAATCTGGCAGGGCAGCTATGTCGGACATAATTTACTGTCACACCATGTATGCGTGTGTGTGTGTGTATGTGTCAAGCAGAGCTCAGATAAGGAGATGAGGACAGAGAAATGATTGCAATTTTCATGAGCTGAGCAGACACAAGGCACATATTTAAGCCCCCAGCTCCAAACACAGCTGTTCTAGATATGGGGGGGGTTGCACTCTGTCATGCTGCAGTTCTTTCAGCAATAACATATGGTGTGTCTAAGTTGCTCAGAGAGAAATGTAGAGATTGAGTTTGTTGATTTGGATAATAGCTTGGTATGGGTACATAGCAGCTAGATCATGTGATCTGATATCTAAAGTTGACACACACGCACACACACACAAACACACACACCTTTCGACCCAGCTCTCTTATGGCTGGGTTGTACCCGGTTAAGGTCAGGGGTTGTCTCTAAGGGGTTTTCAAGGCCAGGAGGTCGCTGTCTCTACATACAATCACCATCGGGTCACTCAGACAGGATGTCGATAACATCCTGCTAGCCTTTACCTCCTCTACCTCCTTTACCTCCTCCACCTCTCTGTCACTACCTCCCACTCTCTGTCTCTACTTCCCCCTCACTGTCTCTACCGCCCCCTCCCTGTCTCTACCTCCCCCTCTCTGTCTTTACCTCCCCCTCTCTGTCTCTACCTCCCCCTCTC